>NC_092036.1:56569021-56868524 GCF_003086295.3 Arachis hypogaea
TCATACTTGTGTATTCCTTGTTGATACTCCCATCCACTATTAGCATAATAATATGAATTATTTTGTGGTGTTGGATAGTATTCCATGGAATTGTCTTGATTAGCATGTCCTCATTGGTTGGATTGCTCATAATCTGTTGATTCTTGGTGATATTCCTAGCCACCATTGGAATAATGACTTGAATCAATTTGTGGTGGTGGGCAATATCCCATATGATTTTCTTGCTCATCTTGTGGCTCTGAAGCATATCTCCATTGATTGAAGTGCTCAGAATCTGTGATTTCTTGGTGATATTCCCAGCCACCATTAGAATAGTCAATTGGTGATGGTGGATAATATCCCATGAAACTTTTTTGATCAAAAGATGAGTTGAACTCCATTTGAATTTTGTAAAATACATCCCCAATGAAAATTGAAATTCATGTCACAAGTGAGAATTTCTTAGTGAGGCAATAACTCAAACACCTTGGCATTAGAAAATTAAAAGAACAAAAACAAAGAAAATGCTTAATCTAGACTTCTCACCCACTTAATCATCGTCGATCTATATCATTCCCTGGCAACGGCGCCAATAACTTGATGAGGGAAAAATGATTCCACACAAAATCACCGTCAAGTGTACCGAGTCGCATCAAGTAGTAATAACTTACATGAGTGAGGTCGATCCCACAGAGATTGATGGATCGAGCAACTTTAGTGAGGTGATTAATTTAGTCAAGCTAACGGTGGTGAATTGAGCGAAATTGAACTAGCAGAAGGTAAATTACAGTGAATTAAAAGTGCAGAAGAAGTGAATTACAGAAACTTAAAGTGCAAGAAAGCAAAAGAGGTGAAACTTAAATTGCAAGAAAAGTCAATGACTGAAGCTTAAAGTGCAAGGAATTTAAATTGTTGAATCTAAAGTGCAATGGAACTTAAATTGCATGAAGAATAAAGGGATTTGGGTGCTGGGAATTAAAACAGAACTGAAAATGTGAAATACAGTAAACTAAAGAGCTCTTCAGATGAGGAAATTCAGAAACAGATCAATTCAGTACCAAAATAGAAATGTAGAAGTGTAGAAGAATCAAAATAGAATGAAAACTTAAATCTTAATTGTTCTCTTAATAAAACAGAAAAGAAGAAATTGCTGAAGGAAGAAGACGAAAGTAGAAAAGAAAAGAAAATCCAGATCTGATCTTGATTCTCCAATTCCAGAAGGGAAAAATTAAAAGAGAGCTTTCTATTCTACTCCTACTCCTACTACTCTCTATTAGAGCCTAACCGTTCTCCTCAATGAAATGAAACTGATGCCTTTATATAGGCTTTTACAAAATGAAAATGAAATTGAAACTGAAAACAATTTACAATTAAATGCCAAATTCCTATTCTAGGTGATCATTATGCCTTTGAGTGATGTCAATTGGGCTCTGCTTGCTTTGGGGCTTTTGTTGGTTTGGCCTTGTATAAAGTGGGTCCGAGTGGCAATTGTTTGAAGTGGGTCAGGGGCATGCTTGTTGATGCTCCCAGTGGAGCGCTCCGTTGGAAAATGAGCGTCCCGTTCACTCACCAAACGTGCTTCCTTTGGGTGCGCATCTTTCTTCCCTGGCGCTCTCATATTTTGCGCTACGTTCCTTGGTTGAGTGCTGCTCCTTTGGTGCGCGCCATTCCTTAGCCAGTGCCCTCCGAATGAGCGCTCCGTTGCTTTCTTCAAGCGCTGCTCCAAATGTGTTTTTGGGCCATAAAGATGCCTATCACTTGTGCTTCAATTTCATGCCAAATATAGATTATTTTATATTGTTGGAAAGCTCTAAATGTCATCTTTCCAACGCAACTAGAAGCATGTCAATTGAATATCTGTAGCTCAAGTTATGGTCATTTGAAGAAGGCATGGTCATGCTGTTAGCGCCAAGTTAACTTAGTGAGTGCTCGGACAACAAAAAGCTTGCTTCCATGCTGAAATTCACGAAAAAGTTAAGAAAGTGAACGTGGTGCTCACTTCCAAAGTGAACGCCAGCTGTTTGTCACGGTTCCTTGACTTAGTCATGGGCCACGCTTATAAAAGCGTGGCCTAAGGCTCCAAAGTGTGTCTAAACTTTAAAATGTGCCCCGAAATTCTTCTTTTCTTCTTTTGAGCTGATTTTGTGCTATATTGATTCTTTTTCCACTTATTTTCTACAAAATTTATAAAATCAAAAGATCAAAGAAATATACCATTTAAGCACAAAAGCATTCAATATTTAAGCACTAATCATCAATTTCTTGTATGAAAAAGCATAGAAAAACATGACATGATGACATGTCATCAACCTACAACCTATACAATTCAAATACAAACCTAACTACCCATGATTCCCACTTTTTTTTCACATACTTATGCATTCTCTTTAATTCACATTCCATATGCATTGATATTATTACTTTGCTTTGGGACATTTTGTCCCCTTTTTATTGCGTTTTTTTCTATATATATATATTTTTTTTTCTTTTTCTTTTTCTATTTTTTTCTTTTTCTTTTTCTTTTGATATATTTTTTCTTTATTCTATATTTTTTTTCTTTTTGCAATAAAGTATATACAAGAGTATCAATGCATATGGTTTAAACATAATTAATACATGAGTATGTACCCAATTCCCAAGATCTTCAATGCAAATAGCAACATACTCTTACCTCAACCAATATCCCAAGTTTCCCCACATTTAAATGATACACATGCTCACTAGCCTAAGCTAATCAAAGATCCAAATAAAGGACATTTATTGTTTTTCGCTTTAAGGCTTGTAATGTGCTAAAATTAAGAACAAAAGGGGTTAAAATAGGCTCAAAGTTGGCTAACAATGGTTGATGAAAGGTAAGGCTATTTGGGTAAGTGAGCTAAATGAAATGATGGCCTCAATCATATAAATGCATGTTGATGAGCGGATAATTTATACGCTTTTTGGCATTGTTTTTAGGTAATTTTTAGTATGTTATAATTACTTTTTACTATGTTTTTATTAGTTTTTATGCAAAAATCTCATTTTTGGACTTTACTATGAGTTCGTGTGTTTTTTTGTGACTTCAGGTATTTTCTGGCTGAAATTGAGGGACCTGAGCAAAAATCTGATTCAGAGGCTGAAAAAGGACTGCAGATGCTGTTGGATTCTGACCTCCCTGCATTCGAAATGGATTTTCTAGAGCTACAGAAGCCCAATTGTCGCTCTCTTAATTGCGTTGGAAAGTAGACATCCTCGGCTTTCCAGCAATAATATAATAATTCATACTTTGCCCGAGTTTTGATGACGCAAACTGGCGTTTAACGCCAACTTTCTACCTTATTCTGGCGTTAAAAACCAAAATTAGGCTAAAAGCTGGAGTTAAACGCCCAAACTGGCACAAAAGTTGGAGTTAAATGCCAGAAGTAGCCTATGCACGTGAAAGCTTCATTGCTCAGCCCAAACACACACCAAGTGGGCCCCAGAAGTAGATTTTTGCACTATCTATCTTAGCTTACTCATTTTCTGTAAACCTAGGTTATTAGTTAAGTATAAAAACTACTTTTAGAGATTTATTCAGTACCTCATGACATTTTACATCTGAATTTGTATTTTCTATGGCATGAGTCTCTAAACCCCATGGTTGGGGGTGAGGAGCTCTATTGTGTCTACATGGATTAATGCAATTATTTCTGTTTTCTATTCAATCACGCTTGTCTCTATTCTAAGATATTCATTCGCTCTTCAACATGATGAATATGATGATCCGTGAAACTCATCACCATTCTCAACTTATAAACGCGTGCCTGACAACCACCTCCGTTCTACCTTAGATTGAGTGTGTATCTCTTGGGTTCCTGGTTCACGAGTTTGATTGCCTCTCCTGACAATAGAGTGTTCAAATTCGTGAAACTAGAGTCTTCGTGGTATAAGCTAGAATCAATTAGCAGCACTCTTAAGATCCAGAAATTCTAAACCTTGTCTGTGGTATTCTGAGTAGGATCTAGGAAGGGGGTGACTGTGACGAGCTTCAAACTCGCGAGTGTTGGGTGCAGTGACAGTGTGCAAAAGGATCAATGGATTTCATTCCGACATGATCGAGAACCGACAGATGATTAGCCATGTGGGAAACTGTAGAGGACCATTTTCACTGAGAGGATGGATGGTAGCCATTAACAACGGCGATCCACCTACATACAGCTTGACATGGAAGGAGCCTAGCGTGCGTGAAGAAGAAGACAGAGCATCTCCAAAACTCCAACTCATTCTCCATTACTGCATAACAAGTATTTATTTCATGTTCTTTTATTTTTCATAATCAAAACTAAGAACCATTATTGATATCCTGACTAAGAGTTACAAGATAACCATAGCTGCTTCAAGCCAACAATCTCCGTAGGATCGACCCAGTGCACTTGCTGGTTAGTGGCACCGGAGTTGTGAAAAGTGCAATTTACAATTTCGTGCACCAAGTTTTTGGCGTCGTTGTCGGGGATTGTTTGAGTTTGGACAACTGACGGTCTATCTTGTTACTTAGATTAGGAAAAATTTATCTTTTTGGTTTAGAGTCACTATGATTGCATCTTATATTATTCCTTTCAAAAATCTTTCAAAAATATTATTTTTCTTCATTAATTTTTAATTTTTCTTTGAGTCTTTTGTTTGAGTCTAGTTTCATATTTTAGGTTTGGTGTCAATTGCATATTTTTAATTTCCTTTATAATTTTCGAATTGCATGGTCTTATTTTTCTTCATAATTTTCATTCCTTGTTCTTGTTTATTTTTCTTGTTTGACCTTTAATTTTTCTTGTTTTGTGTCTTTCCTTGTTTTTCTTGTGATTTTCAAAAAGTTCAAAAAGATTTTTCAAGAAAATACTTTTTATTTCATAACTGTAACACCCTACCATACAGAGTCTTATGCTTAAGTCATAATTTAGAGATGGCAAGGTATTACGACCTCTAAAAATAAAAAATTAGTACGTATAGTAGTATGAATGATTGATTATAACTAGGAGCCTTTATAGAAAAAGGGGTAAACAAAAATCGCAACTCGAAAGTGCAACACTCCGATCGATAACGTAACGAACAAGAATAAACCAACACGAGATTATATATATACAAAGGAGTGTCAAAAACAGGAATATCAAGACTCAAAATCCGGCTGCAAAGATAACCGGTCCGAGCATAGTAATATATACATATGATAAAGTAAGGAAAACCCCAAAGGAAACCCAAAGGGACACAAATACATAAAACCTATTCTCCAAAATCTCCCATAAGAGGAGTCATCTCAGTTTGTATTATTTAATGGAGATAAAAGTATCTAATCAAAACATATAAACCAAATCATAGTCCCGAGAACAAAGGATCTTCGCAAATCTAGAAGTCTCTAGCATGCCTCAGTGGGAAACCTCACGTCCTACATCTGAAAACCACAAAATCCGCATGGGTGAGAACCAGAGGTCCTCAGCATGGTAACAGCTTCCACATATATAATACATAATAATAGAGGAAAGCCAAAGGCAATCCTAGAACTTCCTCCAGATAATTCAAAAGCTTATAAACAAGCTAAACCATAAAAGGGCATCTGACTAAAGATTCTTCAGTCTAACTAATACTTCCCATTCCATTTCCTTCAAACCTCCCAACCACCAGCAGAAGTATAATGTAGCAAACACAGTTATATCAAATAAGAAATAAACAAATAGGAACAAATAAGGCATTTAGACAATTAGCAAGTAATATGCAGTCAAATATGCAATCTCAAACAATTCATATAGTATGCGTATGATGAATGCCTGTCCCTAGTGGCTGATGATATCATCTGTCGGTTATAGAGCCAACCCGACAAGTCCTGGTAGCTAACCATTGGACTGTCCCTCTGTCGTGTCTCCCCAACTCGAGTTATACTCAATATACACTTGATCATAATCATGATCCATATCCATCACCCTTACTGGTGAATATTTATGGGGGTGAGCTCATCCGGGGCTTTCACAGTACCCGGCCACCCTGACGACATAGGGTCAAAAGAGCTTCAAGTCTCAACCTGGAGCACGTGGTGGCTAGCCACTGCTTTCTCCCAGGGAAACTCTCATCTCCGATAATGGAAGTGCAACATTCACAATTCATTCAACAGCATATATATGCATTTATTCTTAGCCATAATCATGGCTCCGCCGTAACACGGCAATAATCTAGTCATCTGGCTCACGGTTAAATCCATAACCAGCCATTCGGCTCACGGTTAAATCCATAACCAGCCATTCATTAACAATTACGGCCTTTCGGCCCATGGCATAACAAGCACTTCCACCACCATCCTCCGCCTCTCACATAATCATGCTTGATCCTCATTGATCATTCATTTTTCCTTTGCTTCACTCGCAAGTTACCACATCCCCTAGCTTCTTTTCCCATTGCTAGGCATATCATAATGATTTAAGACATAAATGGTGAGATCGGAGGCTTAGAAGTATGAGATTTGGCTTTTAAAACTCAAAAATCAACTTTGGGATGAAAACAGGGCCACGCGTACGCGCACTCCATGCACACGCGTGGATGGCCACAAAACTCATCGACGCGTATGCGTCATGCATGCTAACGCGTGGATTGAAAATTAGCCAATCGACGTGCATGCGTCAGCCACGCGTACGCGTGGGTACCCTCGTACCCCAGGCACAAATCTGGCACAGTTTTGGCACAACTTTCTGGAAAATGGCTGGGCATTGGATGCAGCACATCGGCACGCCCGCACACACCACGCGCATGCATGGATGGCGCTTTCTGGAAGAATGGCACGTACGCACCAAGTGCGCCTATGCGCGAGGGGTCGTTCTGCTAAAAATTTTCTAAGTTAAAAGCTGCAGAATTCACAAATTCAAACCCCAATCTTCCGACGGACATAACTTCCTCATTTTAAATCATTTTTCGCCCGTTCTTCGAACGGCATGGACATCCCGGATCAAATTTCATTTCTAAATATATTTGGCACAAAACAGAGATCCGTAGTCCAAGTTATGTCCCGTCAAAGTATGCCCAAAAACCATGTTTTTCATACAAAACCACAACATGCCATTTTCAAAACAAGCCATTTTCAACTCTTTTCAAAATCAATCAAAACATGCCAATTTTATCCTTTTTCTTTGAAATCAATCAAAATATATCAAATTCAACATCAAGCCTCCTCAACTCACACATTGACACTTTACCGCAATTCACAAAAATCAATATCTCATCATTTTAACCCACTTCACCCAAGTGGCTCAAACCCAAACACATTGACATATCATATACTCTTCCTCATGCCAATTTTCAACAACACCAATTCCAATAAATCATCATTGTACACAATCAATATCATGCTCACCATCAACATGGTTCAATCCACAATTCAACCATAACCAATCATCAAGCATATATCACAACATGCATATTTCTCATACATCATACCATCAAGGCATCAATAATCATCATCACATATATGACCACATCATATATTTCAACCCTCCAACAACATCAACAATTCAATGCCTATCTTAGGGCCTCTAGCCTAAGTATTTCCTACCACATTACATATTAGATACGGGAAACTGAAACCATACCTTAGCCAATTTCCCAAGCTCAACCGGAGCACTTCCAAACCACTTTTCCTCAAGCTCTCAAGGCCTCAAAACCTCCAAGAACATATTTTTCACCACCAAACCCTTTTCAAGCTTTTCAATATCACCAATCAAGCTCCAATATTCACATATACACAACCTAAGCCACAATCATCACACCCATACACAACATCTCAAAACCCAAATATCATAGAACCACAAATTACACTAGGGTTGAGAATCTTACCACACCCAAGGTCCAAGGAGACAAGATTAACCTTCTCCTTCAAGAGAGTTGGGTCCTATAACATCAAAGAGCCCAAAATCTCAACATTTTTGCTCATGAAACTCGAAATCAAAGCTGAAAATTCGAAGAGCAAAACGTGGCTTACCTCAAGATTAATTGTATGGGTTTTGTAGAGCTCTCCGCGGTGAACGCGTGGCCGCAAACGGAGCGGCAATCGGAGCTCTAGATCAAAAGTTATGGTGGTTTGAAGATCAAGTGAGAGATAGAAGTTGAGAGAGTGTTCTTCCCCCCTCTCTTCCAATTTTCAGCGTGTTTGAGTGTTGTGTGAGGAGAGAGAGTGCTGAAAACTAGGGTTTTGGTTTAGTTATGTTGGGTCAAGGGCCCACTTTGGGTCCGATTGGCCCGGTTTGGCCCGTTCGGTCCAATCTTGGTCCAAATTCTATAAAATTGGTACCAAAATTCTCGTCTCAATCTCCTCTATCACATTTAGCCATAAAAATCACATTTTGGGCTTTCTAGAATAAATTCTCATTTATGGGTTAATTAGCCGTTAATTAACCAGGTTTTACAATAACTCAGTTGGTTAGAGCGCTGGCTTATGTTTTTTGTATCTTCTTTTTAAAAATAATTTTTCTTTGATTAAATCTTGTGTCAAATTTTAAGTTTGGTGTTCTCTTATTAATTTTTCTTTAGTTTTCGAAAATTTTATTTTGGTTTTCTAAAAATTTTAAGTTTGATGTTCTTTCTTTATGTTCTTGAGTTCTTCGAGTCTTTGAATTTTGTTCTTGTTGTTCTTGTAAGTCTTCAAAGTGTTCTTGAGTCTTCCTTGTGTTTTGATCTTAAATTTTTGAGTTTGGTGTTCCTTGGTGTTTTCCCTCCAAATTTTCGAAAACAAGGAGCATTAGATCTAAAAATTTTAAGTCTTGTGTCTTTTGTGTGTTTTTCTCTTTCACCATAAAATTCAAAAATAAAAAATAAAAAATCTTCCTTAACTAATTTTAAGCAAAAATTTCGAAAATTTTAATAGAAATTTCAGATTTCAATTTCAAAATTTTATCTTATCATATCTTAGTTGTCAAGTTTTCAAAAATCATATTTTTTAAAATCTTCTCTTTTATTTATTTTTCTTACAAATATCTCTAATTTTAAGACATATCAATTTCAAAACTTCCTAACCACTTTCTCTCTCTTCATTTTTTGAAAATCCTTATCCCATTTTTTTGAAATCTTTTTAATTAATTAATTATTTTTGTTTTGAATTTTCCTTTATTTATTTTTCTAATTTTTGAATTTTTTATTTTATTTTTCATTTATTCTATTTTACTTTATTTTAATCTCGGTATTTAAAAAAATTTCATATCATCTCCCTTTCTCCATCATGGACCTAAGTGGAAATGAACAGTGCAGAAGGACTCTGGGGTCATATGCTAGCCCCACTACTACTTCATATGGAAGTAGTATCTGTCTACCCTCCATCAGAGCCAGTAGTTTTGAGTTAAATCCTCAACTCATTATCATGGTGCAGCAAAATTGTCAGTATTCCAGTCTTCCACAGGAAGAACCTACTGAGTTTCTAGCATAATTCTTACAAATTGCTGACACAGTACGTGATAAGGAAGTAGATCAGGATGTCTAAATATTATTACTGTTTCCATTTGCTGTAAAAGACCAAGCTAAGAGGTGGTTAAATAACCAACCCACAGCAAGCATAAGAACATGGAAACAATTATCAGACAAATTCCTGAATCAATATTTCCCTCCTAAAAGGATGACACAGCTAAGGCTGGATATCCAAGGCTTTAAACAAGAGGATAATGAATCTCTTTATGATGCTTGAGAGAGGTACAGAGAGATGCTAAGGAAATGTCCCTCTGAAATGTTTTCAGAGTGGGTGCAGTTAGACATCTTCTACTACGGACTTACAGAAAAAGCTCAGATATCGCTAGACCACTCAGCTGGTGGATCTACACATGAGAAAAATGATTGAAGAGGCTCAAGAACTCATAGATACGGTTGCTAGAAATCAGTATCTATACTTAAGTAATGAGTCCTCCATGAAGGAAGAGGCTAAGGCAGTATGCACTGACTTTAGTCCTCAGGAACAAGTTGCTGAACTCAATCAGCAACTATCTTCCATAACAAAATTGTTAGTAGAATTTAAGGAGATGCTACAAGAAACTAGAAATGATAATCAAAATATGGAAAGGCAATTGGATCAGACAAAACAACAGTTATCAAAACAGATAACAGAAGAGTGCCAAGCAGTTCAATTACGAAGTGAAAAAATATTAAATACCTCAATTCAAAGTAGTAGAAAGCCAAGAAAGGAATATCTGATAGAGAATGAGCAAACCACTGCCCAAAATCCCTCTGAGGATAGTAAGAGCCCAGAGAGGAAAAATTCTGGCGTTCAAATGCCAGAAAAGGGTGAGAAACTAGCGTTAAACGCCCAGTGAATGCCCAAATCTGGCGTTCAAACGCCAGAAAATACTACAAGAAAATGAAACATTTGTAACAAAAAATTTGTATCAAATTTAAAATTGTTACAAATTATAAATTTTTTTATAACAATAATTAGTTATTGTTACAAAATAAGAATATTTTGTAACAATAAGAAAATTTGTTACAAAACATTTCAATATTTTGTAACAACTTAATTTCTTTTGTTACAAATTATGTTAGCTTTCGTATCGAATTTTTGTTTTGTTACAAAATATTATAATGTTTTGTAACAAAAGATTATATTGTCACAAAAATTCAAAATATTTTGTAACAAAATATCTATTTGTTTCAAAAGCTCTAAATATTTTGTAACAAAAAATTAATTTGTCACAAAATACAATATTTTTGTAACAAGTTATTTATTTTTCACAAAATTCAAAGATTCTTTATAACTAATAAAAAATTTTGTTTCAACATACTAAATGTAAGACTTTGAATTTTTAAAAATTAACATAATAAGTTATTTATGATTTATTATATTTATTTAAGATTTTATATTTAAAAATTTATTTTACTAAAAATATTTAAGTCTAATTAATGATAGTTTGAGTTTAAAATTATTTTAAAAATTAAATAATAAATTATTTATAATTTATTATACTTATTCAAAATAAATTTTTAGAGATTTATATGTTACACATAGTATTTTCTTATTTATAATTTAAAATTTTAGTAATTGAAAAAAATATAAAAATTTTACATCATTTAATTTAAATATTTAAGATTTTTGAATTTAATATTTTAAATTTTATGACTAAAAAAAATTAACTCGAATATCTCCAATTTTATCTTAATTAATATTTGTTTAAAAATAATTATAAAATAATAATAAAATAATATTTTAAAAATAATTAATTTAATTAAATATTTAAAAATTTATAATTAAATAATATCTTTATATAATTATTATTAAATTAAAAATAATTTTTAGTTATTATACTATTCTTATCCTTATTTTTTTTAAAAAAATATTTAAGTTACCGAATCTCTAACCCTATCTTCTTCTAACACTCACAGCACACCACACACATAACCAATACAAGCGTATACACAGACACAGGCATAGAGAGAGACCTGAGGAAGTGAGGGAGTAGCGGGGAAGAAGAAGGAAACGAAAGGGGGAGGCCACGCCGTCACTGGCGATCGTCGCGTAACCTCCGTCGCGCTTTACCGTCGGTCACTGCTGCTGAATCGCCATCAGAAACGGAACCGTGGAGAAAGGGCTATCAAGATGCAAAGACAGAGAGTCCGCGAGAAGAGGGAGGCCGCCCGCGTCCTGTCACCGCCGCTGGAGGGAGGCCATTCGCGTCCAGCCCGCCGCCATCGAGCCCAAAGCTGCCGCCATCGGACGAAGCAGAGAGAGTGAAAGATGCGATGGAGGGGTGAGGGAGGAGTAGCCACTGCTGTTGCCAGGGCTAGCCGCCGGAGCCATTGTCGTCGCCGCTGAAGCTAGCCGCTAAGGAGCGTTCTGTCATCGTGAAACTTGAAAGGGAATGTCACTGCCATTGTTACCGGTAGCACTGTTCCTATTCTGGTTCCAATTCCTTCGTTTATGAGACCTGTAACATTTTCTTCCTTGCTTTGTTACCATTTTGTTCCTCTGTCATATTTTCGTCCTAATTATGTTAGCATATTTTATTCTAGTGTTGCTAATTTATCTCCTAAACAATTATGATTGGTGCTGAGATCATTGTTGCTGCTGCTCCAAGAGGAAAGTTGTTGCTACTAGGAATTAAAAACAAACGAATGGTTTGTTGCATTCAATTACCGAGTTTTGGCTAATTGAGGTAGGAAATTTTATTTTGAAATTATCTATTTTAATTTATGAATGCCATGAAAGTCTAGGATTTAATTTATTAGAACTTCTGATTAGGGATATTGTTTTTTATTATCAGAACTTATGAATATTAGGGCTGTTGATATTGTTCTGTGTAGTTTTTTTCTGATTTGTTGCTTGTTTTTTTACTTGTTCTGATTAGTAATTTAGTATTATTAGAACTTCAAATTATTACTTGTAATTTAGTAATTTAGCATTAATGGATATGAAACTTCAATGGAAACTGGTGTTTGCTTCTTTTGATGAATTACAATAGCTTAACTTTTCTAGATTTATCTTTTGTTGGGAGTACATTTAATCAAAATCTGCATCTACATATAATAAACCATTATCTTATTTGGAAGTCTGGGAATTAGATAGTGAGGGCTTTTTTAATGTGATCCTCCAAACCCCTATCTAACTATCCATTTGTATGAACATTTTAAAGTACCATAAGTCTTGGAGGATTATATATAATTATCCATTCCAAAGAAAGGAAAATCATCACTTAAAACACCCCCACAATCAAAGAAAGGAATATTTTAAAGATTAATGTTTTACTAACTCAATTACTACTGTTATGTTTGCTTATTCTTTATTTGGAATTTTTTGTGAACT
Source organism: Arachis hypogaea (assembly GCF_003086295.3). Taxonomy (NCBI): domain Eukaryota; kingdom Viridiplantae; phylum Streptophyta; class Magnoliopsida; order Fabales; family Fabaceae; genus Arachis; species Arachis hypogaea. The sequence goes on from NC_092036.1 coordinate 56,581,761, forward strand.
ACAAGGTGGGAAAAGCACACTGGAAAACTGTCAAGTTTTACAGGTAAGGTGTCTCGGTTCCTCTTAGTTTTTCAATTTCTCTATTGAGAGCTTGGTGCACGAAATTGTGTTCAATACTTTTCACAACTCAATTAATCCCTGGTACTAAATCCAAAAACTTGGTGTTCAATACCATGGCATAAACACAACTTCGCACAACTAACCAGCAAGTGTACTGGGTCGTCCAAGTAATAAACCTTACGCGAGTAAGGGTCGATCCCACAGAGATTGTTGGTATGAAGCAAGCTATGGTCACCTTGTAAATCCTAGTCAGGCAAACTCAAATGGATATGGGTGATATACGAATAAAACATAAAGATAAAGATAGAGATACTTATGTAATTCATTGGTGGGAATTTCAGATAAGCGCATGAAGACGCTGTGTCCCTTCCGTCTCTTTGCTTTCCTACTGTCTTCATCCAATCCTTCTTACTCCTTTCCATGGCAAGCTTATGCAAGGGTTTCACCGTTGTCAGTGGCTACCTCCCATCCTCTCAGTGGAAATGTTCAACGCACCCTGTCACGGCACGGCTATCCATCTGTCGGTTCTCAATCAGGCCGGAATAGAATCCAGTGATTCTTTTGCGTCTGTCACTAACGCCCCGCCCTCAGGAGTTTGAAGCACGTCACAGTCATTCAATCATTGAATCCTACTCAGAATACCACAGACATGGTTAGACCTTCCGGATTCTCTTGAATGCCGCCATCAGTTCTAGCCTATACCACGAAGACTCTGATATCACGGAATGGCTGGCTCGGTTGTCAGGCGAGCGCTCGGTTGTCAGGCGATCAACCATGCATCGTGTATCAGGAATCCAAGAGATATTCACCCAATCTAAGGTAGAACGGAGGTGGTTGTCAGTCACACGTTCATAGGTGAGAATGATGATGAGTGTCACGGATCATCACATTCATCAAGTTGAAGAACAAGTGATATCTTAGAACAAGAACAAGCGGAATTGAATAGAAGAACAATAGTAATTGCATTAATACTCGAGGTACAGCAGAGCTCCACACCTTAATCTATGGTGTGTAGAAACTCCACCGTTGAAAATACATAAGAACAAGGTCTAGGCATGGCCGAATGGCCAGCCTCCCAATGATCTAAGATAGCATAAGAACAAAGATAGCTACCCCGATTTTCCCTTTAAATACAATAGTAAAAGGTCCTACTTATAGAGAACTAGTGGCCTAGGGTTTACAGAGATGAGTAAACGACATAAAAATCCACTTCCGGGCCCACTTGGTGTGTGCTTGGGCTGAGCATTGAAGCATTTTCGTGTAGAGACTCTTCTTGGAGTTAAACGCCAGCTTTTGTGCCAGTTTGGGCGTTTAACTCCCATTCTTGTGCCAGTTCCGGCGTTTAACGCTGGGAATTCTGAGGGTGACTTTGAACGCCGGTTTGGGCCATCAAATCTTGGTCAAAGTATGGACTATCATATATTGCTGGAAAGCCCAGGATGTCTACTTTCTAACGCCGTTGAGAGCACGCCAATTGGGCCTCTGTAGCTCCAGAAAATCCACTTCGAGTGCAGGGAGGTCAGAATCCAACAGCATCTGCAGTCCTTTTTAGTCTCTGAATCAGATTTTTGCTCAGGTCCCTCAATTTCAGCCAGAAAATACCTGAAATCACAGAAAAATACACAAACTCATAGTAAAGTCCAGAAAAGTGAATTTTAACTAAAAACTAATAAAAATATACTAAAAACTAACTAGAACATACTAAAAACATACTAAAAACAATGCCAAAAAGCGTACAAATTATCCGCTCATCACAACACCAAACTTAAATTGTTGCTTGTCCTCAAGCAACTAAAAATCAAATAAGATAAAAAGAAGAGAATAAGCAATGAATTCCAAAAACATCTATGAAGATCAGTATTAATTAGATGAGCGGGGCTTTTAGCTTTTTGCCTCTGAATAGTTTTGGCATCTCTCTCTATCCTTTGAAATTCAGAATGATTGGCTTCTTTAGGAACTCAGAATCCAGATAGTGTTATTGATTCTCCTAGTTAAGTATGATGATTCTTGAACACAGCTACTTATTGAGTCTTGGCTGTGGCCCAAAGCACTCTGTCTTCCAGTATTACCACCGGATACATACATGCCACAGACACATAATTGGGTGAACCTTTTCAGATTGTGACTCAGCTTTGCTAGAGTCCCCAATTAGAGGTGTCCAGGGTTCTTAAGCACACTCTTTTTGCCTTGGATCACAACTTTATTTCTTTCTTTTTCTTTTTTTCTCCTTTTTTTTCGTTTTTTTTTGAATCACTACTTTTTCTTGCTTCAAGAATCAATCTGATGATTTTTTAGATCCTCAGTAACATGTCTCCTTTTTCATCATTCTTTCAAGAGCCAACATTCATGAACCACAAATTCAAGATACATATGCACTTTTTAAGCATACATTCAGAGAACAAAAATATTGCCACCACATCAAAATAATTAATCTGTTATAAAATTCAAAATTCATGCAATTCTTTTCTTTTTCAATTAAGCACATTTTTTCATTTAAGAGAGGTGATGGATTCATAGGACATTCATAACTTTAAGGCATAGACACTAAGACATTAATGATCACAAGACACAAACACAGATAAACATAAGCACTAAAATTCGAAAAACAGGAAAATAAAGAACAAGGAAATTAAAGAACGGGTCCACCTTAGTGATGGCGGCTTGTTCTTCCTCTTGAAGATCCTATGGAGTGCTTGAGCTCCTCAATGTCTCTTCCTTGTCTTAATTGCTCCTCTCTCATGATTCTTTGATATTCTCTAATTTCATGGAGGAGAATGGAATGTTCTTGGTGCTCCACCCTTAGTTGTCCCATGTTGGAACTCAGTTCTCCTAGGGAGGTGTTTAGTTGCTCCCAATAGTTTTGTGGAGGAAAGTGCATCCCTTAAGGAATCTCAAGGATCTCATGATGAGTGGGGTCTCTTGTTTGCTCCATCCTCTTCTTAGTAATGGGCTTGTCCTCATCAATGGGGATGTCTCCCTCTATGTCAACTCCAACTGAATAACAGAGGTGACAAATGAGATGAGGAAAGGCTAACCTTGCCAAGGTAGAGGACTTGTCCGCCACCTTATAAAGTTCTTGAGCTATAACCTCATGAACTTCTATTTCTTCTCCAATCATGATGCTATGAATCATGATAGCCCGGTCTATAGTAACTTCGGACCGGTTGCTAGTGGGAATGATTGAGCGTTGGATAAACTCCAACCATCCTCTAGCCACGGGTTTGAGGTCATGCCTTCTCAATTGAACCGGCTTTCCTCTTGAATCTCTCTTCCACTGGGCGCCCTCTTCACAAATGTCTGTGAGGACTTGGTCCAACCTTTGATCAAAGTTGACCCTTCTAGTGTAAGGATGTTCATCTCCTTGCATCATGGGCAAGTTGAATGCCAACCTTACATTTTCCGGACTAAAATCCAAGTATTTCCCCCGAACCATAGTAAGCCAATTCTTTGGATCCGGGTTCACACTTTGATCATGGTTCTTGGTGATCCATGCATTGGCATAGAACTCTTGAACCATTAAGATTCCGACTTGTTGAATGGGGTTGGTAAGAACTTCCCAACCTCTTCTTCGGATCTCATGTTGGATCTCCAGATATTCACCCTTTTTGAGTGAAAAGGGAACCTCGGGGATCACCTTCTTCAAGGCCACAACTTCATAGAAGTGGTCTTGATGCACCCTTGAGATGAATCTCTCCATCTCCCATGACTCGGAGGTGGAAGCTTTTGCCTTCCCTTTCCTCTTTCTAGAGGTTTCTCCGGCCTTGGATGCCATAAATGGTTATGGAAAAACAAAAAGCAATGCTTTTACCACACCAAACTTAAAAGGTTTGCTCGTCCTCGAGCAAAAGAAGAAAGAAGAGAGTAGAAGAAGAAGAAATGAGAAAGAAAGGAATGGCTTTGTGTTCGGCCAAAAAGGGGGAGAAGTGGTGTTTAGGGTGTGTGTAAATGAAGGAGTGAAGATGGGTTTATATAGGAGTGGGGGGAGGGTATGGTTCGGCTATGGGAGGGTGAGTTTGGGAGGGAAAGTGGTTTGAATTTGAAGAGTGAGGTAGTTGGGGTTTTATGAAGGATGGATGTGAGTGGTGAAGAGAAAGATGGGATTTGATAGGGGAAGGGTTTTTTGGGGAAGAGGGGTTGAGGTGATTGGTGAATGGGTGAAGAAGAGAGAGAGTAGTGGGGTAGGTGGGGATCCTGTGGGGTCCACAGATCCTGAGGTGTCAAGGAAACGTCATCCCTGCACCAAATGGCATGCAAAAATGTGTTTTTAGCCAATTCTGGCGTTAAACGCCGGGCTGGTGCCCATTTCTGGCGTTTAACGCCAAGTGCTTGCCCTTTTCTGGCGTTTAACGCCAGTCTGGTGCCCCTTTCTGGCCTTAAACGTCCAGAATGGTGCCAGACTGGGCGTTAAACGCCCACCTGCTAGCCTTACTGGCGTTTAAACGCCAGTAGGTTCTTCCTCCAGGGTGTGCTGTTTTTCTTCCTGTTTTTCATTCTATTTTTGCTTTTTCAATTGATTTTGTGACTTCTCATGATCATCAACCTACAGAAAACATAAAATAACAAAAGAAAATAGATAAAATATAACATTGGGTTGCATCCCAACAAGCGCTTTTTTAATGTTAGTAGCTTGACAGAGGGCTCTCATGGAGCCTCACAGATGCTCAGAGCAATGTTGGAACCTCCTAACACCAAACTTAGAGTTTGAATGTGGGGGTTCAACACCAAACTTAGAAGTTGGTTGTGGCCCCCCAACACCAAACTTAGAGTTTAACTGTGGGGGCTCTGTTTGACTCTGTTTTGAGAGAAGCTCTTCATGCTTCCTCTCCATAATGACAGAGGGGTATCCTTGAGCCTTAAACACAAGGGATTCTTCATTCACTTGAATGATCAATTCTCCTCTATCAACATCAATCACAGCCCTTGTTGTGGCTAGGAAGGGTCTGCCAAGGATGATGGATTCATCCATGCACTTCCCAGTCTCTAGGACTATGAAATCAGCAGGGATGTAATGGTCTTCAACTTTTACCAGAACATCCTCTACAAGTCCATAGGCTTGTTTTCTTGAGTTGTCTGCCATCTCCAGTGAGATTTTTGCAGCTTGCACCTCAAAGATCCCTAGCTTCTCCATTACAGAGAGAGGCATGAGGTTTACACTTGACCCTAGGTCACACAAGGCCTTCTTGAAGGTCATGGTGCCTATGGTACAAGGTATTGAAAACTTCCCAGGATCTTGTCTCTTTTGAGGTAATTTCTGCCTAGACAAGTCATCCAGTTCTTTGGTGAGCAAAAGGGGTTCATCATCCCAAGTCTCATTTCCAAATAACTTGTCATTTAGCTTCATGATTGCTCCAAGGTATTTAGCAACTTGCTCTTCAGTGACATACTCATCCTCTTCAGAGGAAGAATACTCATCAGAGCACATGAATGGCAGAAGTAAGTCCAATGGAATCTCTATGGTCTCATTTTGAGCCTCAGATTCCCATGGTTCCTCATTGGGGAACTCATTGGAGGCCAGTGGACATCCATTGAGGTCTTCCTCAGTGGCGTTTACTGCCTCTCCCTCCTCTCCAAATTCGGCCATGTTGATGGCCTTGCACTCTCCTTTTGGATTTTCTTCTGTATTGCTTGGAAGAGTACTAGGAGGGAGTTCAGTAATTTTCTTGCTCAGCTGACCCACTTGTGCCTCCAAATTTCTAATGGAGGACCTTGTTTCAGTCATGAAACTTTGAGTGGTTTTGATTAGATCAGAGACCATGGTTGCTAAGTCAGAGGTGTTCTGCTTAGAACTCTCTGTCTGTTGCTGAGAAGATGATGGAAAAGGCTTACCATTGCTAAACCTGTTTCTTCCACCATTATTGTTGTTGAAACCTTGTTGAGGTCTCTGTTGATCCTTCCATGAGAGATTTGGATGATTTCTCCATGAAGGATTGTAGGTGTTTCCATAGGGTTCTCCCATGTAATTCACCTCTTCCATTGAAGGGTTCTCAGGATCATAAGCTTCTTCTTCAGATGAAGCCTCCTTAGTACTACCTGGTGCATTTTGCATTCCAGACAGACTTTGAGAAATCATGTTGACTTGTTGGGTCAATATTTTGTTCTGAGCCAATATGGCATTCAGAGTGTCAATCTCAAGAACTCCTTTCTTTTGATTAGTCCCATTGTTTACAGGATTTCTTTCAGAAGTGTACATGAATTGGTTATTTGCAACCATTTCAATCAGCTCTTGAGCTTCTGTAGGCGTCTTCTTCAGATGAAGAGATCCTCCAGCAGAGCTATCCAAAGACATCTTGGATAGTTCAGAGAGACCATCATAGAAAATACCTATGATGCTCCATTCAGAAAGCATATCAGAGGGACACTTTCTGATTAATTGTTTGTATCTTTCCCAAGCTTCATAGAGGGATTCTCCTTCCTTCTGTCTGAAGGTTTGGACTTCCACTCTAAGCTTACTCAATTTTTGAGGTGGAAAGAACTTCGCCAAGAAGGCATTGACTAGCTTTTCCCAAGAGTTCAGGCTTTCTTTAGGTTGTGAGTCCAACCATGTCCTAGCTCTGTCTCTCACAGCAAAAGGGAATAGCATAAGTCTGTAGACCTCAGGGTCAACCCCATTAGTCTTGACAGTGTCACAGATTTGCAAGAACTCAGCTAAGAACTGATGAGGATCTTCCAATGGAAGTCCATGAAACTTGCAATTCTGTTGCATCAGAGAAACTAATTGAGGCTTAAGCTCAAAGTTGTTTGCTCCAATGGCAGGGATAGAGATGCTTCTCCCATAGAAGTCGGGAGTAGGTGCAGTAAAGTCACCCAGCACCTTCCTTGCATTGTTGGCATTGTTGTTGTTTTCGGCTGCCATGTCTTCTTCTTCTTTGAAGATTTCTGTCAGGTCCTCTACAGAGAGTTGTGCCTTAGCTTCACTTAGCTTTCGCTTCAAGGTCCTTTCAGGTTCAGGATCAGCCTCAACAAGAATGCTTTTGTCTTTGCTCCTGCTCATATGAAAGAGAAGAAAACAGGGAAATATGGAATCCTCTAAGTCACAGTATAGAGATTCCTTGAGGAGTCAGAGGAAAAGAAAAATGGAAGACAGAGGTAGAAAATTCGAACTTATCAAGAAAGATGGAGTTCGAATTGTGTATTAAGGAATAGTGTTAGTCCATAAATAGAAGGATGTGAGAAGAGAGGACGTGATTTTCGAAAATTAAGTAAAAGATTTTGAAAACATTTTGAAAAACACTAATTGATTTTCGAAAATAAGAGTGGGAAAGAAATCAAATGTTTTTTTTTTGAAAAAGATTTTGAAATTAGAAATCAAAAAGATTTGATTGAAAACTATTTTGAAAAAGATGTGATTAAAAAGATATGAATGATTTTAAGGTGATGTGATTGAGAAGATATGATTTGAAAAACATTTTTAAAAAGATTTGATTTTAAAAATTGATGACTTGGCTATCAAGAAAAGATATGATTCAGACATTAAACCCTCCTCAACAGAAAAGGCAACATACTTGAATTGTTGAATCAAAATCATTAATTGATAGCAAGTATCTTTGAAAATAGAAAGAAATTGATTTTGAAAAAGATTCGATTGAAAAGATATGATTTGAAAAAGATTTGATTTTGAAAAACTTTGAAAAAAAATTTGCATTGAAAACAAAATCTTCCCTCTTGTGCCATCCTGGCGTTAAACGCCCAGAATGGTGCACATTCTAGCGTTTAACGCCCAAAATACTACCCTTTTCGGCGTTAAACACCCAGCCAGGCACCCTGGCTGGCGTTTAAACGCCAGTCTGTCTTCTTCACTGGGCATTTTGGACGCCCAGCTTTTTCTGTGTAATTCCTCTGCTGTATGTTCTGAATCTTCAATTCTCTGTATTATTGACTTGAAAAGACACAAATTAAAAATATTTTTGGATTTTTAATAATGAAGAATAATCATAGTGCAACTAAAATCAAATAACAATGCATGCAAGACACCAAACTTAGCAATTTGTATACCACTGACACTAACAAAATGAGAATGCATATGAGACACATAAACACTCAAGTCAATAGAATTCAAAGATCAGAGCAATGAAATCATCAAGAAAAACTTGAAGATTAATGAAGACACTTGCATGAATGCACTAAGAACAGAAACATGCAATTGACACCAAACTTAACATGAGACACTAGACTCGAACAAGAAACATGCAATATTTTTGGTTTTTTTTTTCAAAAATTAAGTGGAAAAGAAAATAAAGGTATCAAAATTCTTGATGAGAATTCCAGGAATCATTGCAATGCTAGTCTAAGACTCCGGTCCAGGAATTAGACATGGCTTCACAGCCAGCCAAGCTTTCAAAGAAAGCTTCGGTCCAAAACACTAGACATGGCCAATGGCCAGCCAAGCCTTAGCAGATCACTGCTCCAACAGCAAGATTGATAGAAATCAACAAGCTCTTGTGATGATAGGTTGAAACCTCGGTCCAATAAGATTAGACATGGCTTCACAGCTAGCCAGACTTCAACAGATCATCATGAAACACTAGAATTTATTCTTAAGAACTCTGAAAAAAATACCTAATCTAAGCAACAAGATGAACCGTCAGTTGTCCAAACTCAACAATCCCCGGCAATAGCGCCAAAAACTTGGTATGCGAAATTGTGATCAATACTTTTCACAACTCAATTAATCCCTGGTACTGAATCCAAAAACTTGGTGTTCAATACTATGGCATAAACACAACTGCGCACAACTAACCAGCAAGTGTACTGGGTCGTCCAAGTAATAAACCTTACGCGAGTAAGGGTCGATCCCACAGAGATTGTTGGTATGAAGCAAGCTATGGTCACCTTGTAAATCCTAGTCAGGCAAACTCAAATGGATATGGGTGATATACGAATAAAACATAAAGATAAAGATAGAGATACTTATGTAATTCATTGGTGGGAATTTCAGATAAGCGCATGAAGACGCTGTGTCCCTTCCGTCTCTCTGCTTTCCTACTGTCTTCATCCAATCCTTCTTACTCCTTTCCATGGCAAGCTTATGCAAGGGTTTCACCGTTGTTAGTGGCTACCTCCCATCCTCTCAGTGGAAATGTTCAACGCACCCTGTCACGGCACGGCTATCCATCTGTCGGTTCTCAATCAGGCCGGAATAGAATCCAGTGATTCTTTTGCGTCTGTCACTAACGCCCCGCCCTCAGGAGTTTGAAGCACGTCACAGTCATTCAATCATTGAATCCTACTCAGAATACCACAGACAAGGTTAGACCTTCCGGATTCTCTTGAATGCTGCCATCAGTTCTAGCCTATACCACGAAGACTCTGATATCACGGAATGGCTGGCTCGGTTGTCAGGCGAGCGCTCGGTTGTCAGGCGATCAACCATGCATCGTGTATCAGGAATCCAAGAGATATTCACCCAATCTAAGGTAGAACGGAGGTGGTTGTCAGTCACACGTTCATAGGTGAGAATGATGATGAGTGTCACGGATCATCACATTCATCAAGTTGAAGAACAAGTGATATCTTAGAACAAGAACAAGCGGAATTGAATAGAAGAACAATAGTAATTGCATTAATACTCGAGGTACAGCAGAGCTCCACACCTTAATCTATGGTGTGTAGAAACTCCACCGTTGAAAATACATAAGAACAAGGTCTAGGCATGGCCGAATGGCCAGCCTCCCAATGATCTAAGATAGCATAAGAACAAAGATAGCTACCCCGATTTTCCCTTTAAATACAATAGTAAAAGGTCCTACTTATAGAGAACTAGTGGCCTAGGGTTTACAGAGATGAGTAAACGACATAAAAATCCACTTCCGGGCCCACTTGGTGTGTGCTTGGGCTGAGCATTGAAGCATTTTCGTGTAGAGACTCTTCTTGGAGTTAAACGCCAGCTTTTGTGCCAGTTTGGGCGTTTAACTCCCATTCTTGTGCCAGTTCCGGCGTTTAACGCTGGGAATTCTGAGGGTGACTTTGAACGCCGGTTTGGGCCATCAAATCTTGGGCAAAGTATGGACTATCATATATTTCTGGAAAGCCCAGGATGTCTACTTTCTAACGACGTTGAGAGCACGCCAATTGGGCTTCTGTAGCTCCAAAAAATCCACTTCGAGTGCAGGGAGGTCAGAATCCAACAGCATCTGCAGTCCTTTTCAGTCTCTGAATCAGATTTTTGCTCAGGTCCCTCAATTTCAGCCAGAAAATACCTGAAATCACAGAAAAATACACAAACTCATAGTAAAGTCCAGAAAAGTGAATTTTAACTAAAAACTAATAAAAATATACTAAAAACTAACTAGAACATACTAAAAACATACTAAAAACAATGCCAAAAAGCGTACAAATTATCCGCTCATCACAACACCAAACTTAAATTGTTGCTTGTCCTCAAGCAACTAAAAATCAAATAAGATAAAAAGAAGAGAATAAGCAATGAATTCCAAAAACATCTATGAAGATCAGTATTAATTAGATGAGCGGGGCTTTTAGCTTTTTGCCTCTGAATAGTTTTGGCATCTCTCTCTATCCTTTGAAATTCAGAATGATTGGCTTCTTTAGGAACTCAGAATCCAGATAGTGTTATTGATTCTCCTAGTTAAGTATGATGATTCTTGAACACAGCTACTTATTGAGTCTTGGCTGTGGCCCAAAGCACTCTGTCTTCCAGTATTACCACCGGATACATACATGCCACAGACACATAATTGGGTGAACCTTTTCAGATTGTGACTCAGCTTTGCTAGAGTCCCCAATTAGAGGTGTCCAGGGTTCTTAAGCACACTCTTTTTGCCTTGGATCACAACTTTATTTCTTTCTTTTTCTTTTTTTCTCCTTTTTTTTCGTTTTTTTTTTAATCACTACTTTTTCTTGCTTCAAGAATCAATCTGATGATTTTTTAGATCCTCAGTAACATGTCTCCTTTTTCATCATTCTTTCAAGAGCCAACATTCATGAACCACAAATTCAAGATACATATGCACTTTTTAAGCATACATTCAGAGAACAAAAATATTGCCACCACATCAAAATAATTAATCTGTTATAAAATTCAAAATTCATGCAATTCTTTTCTTTTTCAATTAAGCACATTTTTTCATTTAAGAGAGGTGATGGATTCATAGGACATTCATAACTTTAAGGCATAGACACTAAGACATTAATGATCACAAGACACAAACACAGATAAACATAAGCACTAAAATTCGAAAAACAGGAAAATAAAGAACAAGGAAATTAAAGAACGGGTCCACCTTAGTGATGGCGGCTTGTTCTTCCTCTTGAAGATCCTATGGAGTGCTTGAGCTCCTCAATGTCTCTTCCTTGTCTTAATTGCTCCTCTCTCATGATTCTTTGATATTCTCTAATTTCATGGAGGAGAATGGAATGTTCTTGGTGCTCCACCCTTAGTTGTCCCATGTTGGAACTCAGTTCTCCTAGGGAGGTGTTTAGTTGCTCCCAATAGTTTTGTGGAGGAAAGTGCATCCCTTGAGGAATCTCAAGGATCTCATGATGAGTGGGGTCTCTTGTTTGCTCCATCCTCTTCTTAGTAATGGGCTTGTCCTCATCAATGGGGATGTCTCCCTCTATGTCAACTCCAACTGAATAACAGAGGTGACAAATGAGATGAGGAAAGGCTAACCTTGCCAAGGTAGAGGACTTGTCCGCCACCTTATAAAGTTCTTGAGCTATAACCTCATGAACTTCTATTTCTTCTCCAATCATGATGCTATGAATCATGATAGCCCGGTCTATAGTAACTTCGGACCGGTTGCTAGTGGGAATGATTGAGCGTTGGATAAACTCCAACCATCCTCTAGCCACGGGTTTGAGGTCATGCCTTCTCAATTGAACCGGCTTTCCTCTTGAATCTCTCTTCCACTGGGCGCCCTCTTCACAAATGTCTGTGAGGACTTGGTCCAACCTTTGATCAAAGTTGACCCTTCTAGTGTAAGGATGTTCATCTCCTTGCATCATGGGCAAGTTGAATGCCAACCTTACATTTTCCGGACTAAAATCCAAGTATTTCCCCCAAACCATAGTAAGCCAATTCTTTGGATCCGGGTTCACACTTTGATCATGGTTCTTGGTGATCCATGCATTGGCATAGAACTCTTGAACCATTAAGATTCCGACTTGTTGAATGGGGTTGGTAAGAACTTCCCAACCTCTTCTTCGGATCTCATGTCGGATCTCCGGATATTCACCCTTTTTGAGTGAAAAGGGAACCTCGGGGATCACCTTCTTCAAGGCCACAACTTCATAGAAGTGGTATTGATGCACCCTTGAGATGAATCTCTCCATCTCCCATGACTCGGAGGTGGAAGCTTTTGCCTTCTCTTTCCTCTTTCTAGAGGTTTCTCCGGCCTTGGATGCCATAAATGGTTATGGAAAAACAAAAAGCAATGCTTTTACCACACCAAACTTAAAAGGTTTGCTCGTCCTCGAGCAAAAGAAGAAAGAAGAGAGTAGAAGAAGAAGAAATGAGAAAGAAGGGAATGGCTTTGTGTTCGGCCAAAAACGGGGAGAAATGGTGTTTAGGGTGTGTGTAAATGAAGGAGTGAAGATGGGTTTATATAGGAGTGGGGGGAGGGTATGGTTCGGCTATGCGAGGGTGAGTTTGGGAGGGAAAGTGGTTTGAATTTGAAGGGTGAGGTAGTTGGGATTTTATGAAGGATGGATGTGAGTGGTGAAGAGAAAGATGGGATTTGATAGGGGAAGGGTTTTTGGGGAAGAGGTGTTGAGGTGATTGGTGAATGGGTGAAGAAGAGAGAGAGTAGTGGGGTAGGTGGGGATCCTGTGGGGTCCAAAGATCCTGAGGTGTCAAGGAAAAGTCATTCCTGCACCAAATGGCATGCAAAAATGCGTTTTTAGCCAATTCTGGTGTTAAACACCGGGCTGGTGCCCATTTCTGGCATTTAACGCCAAGTGCTTGCCCTTTTCTGGCGTTTAACGCCAGTCTGGTGCCCCTTTCTGGCCTTAAACGCCCAGAATGGTGCCAGACTAGGCGTTAAACGCCCACCTGCTAGCCTTACTGGCGTTTAAACGCCAGTAGGTTCTTCCTCCAGGGTGTGCTATTTTTCTTCCTGTTTTTCATTCTATTTTTGCTTTTTCAATTGATTTTGTGACTTCTCATGATCATCAACCTACAGAAAACATAAAATAACAAAAGAAAATAGATAAAATATAACATTGGGTTGCCTCCCAACAAGCGCTTTTTTAATGTCAGTAGCTTGACAGAGGGCTCTCATGGAGCCTCACAGATGCTCAGAGCAATGTTGGAACCTCCCAACACCAAACTTAGAGTTTGAATGTGGGGGTTCAACACCAAACTTAGAAGTTGGTTGTGGCCTCCCAACACCAAACTTAGAGTTTAACTGTGGGGGCTCTGTTTGACTCTGTTTTGAGAGAAGCTCTTCATGCTTCCTCTCCATGATGACAGAGGGGTATCCTTGAGCCTTAAACACAAGGGATTCTTCATTCACTTGAATGATCAATTCTCCTCTATCAACATCAATCACAGCCTTGCTGTGGCTAGGAAGGGTCTGCCAAGGATGATGGATTCATCCATGCACTTCCCAGTCTCTAGGACTATGAAATCAGCAGGGATGTAATGGTCTTCAACTTTTACCAGAACATCCTCTACAAGTCCATAGGCTTGTTTTCTTGAGTTTTCTGCCATCTCCAGTGAGATTTTTGCAGCTTGCACCTCAAAGATCCCTAGCTTCTCCATTACAGAGAGAGGCATGAGGTTTACACTTGACCCTAGGTCACACAAGGCCTTCTTGAAGGTCATGGTGCCTATGGTACAAGGTATTGAAAACTTCCCAGGATCTTGTCTCTTTTGAGGTAATTTCTGCCTAGACAAGTCATCCAGTTCTTTGGTGAGCAAAGGGGGTTCATCATCCCAAGTCTCATTTCCAAATAACTTGTCATTTAGCTTCATGATTGCTCCAAGGTATTTAGCAACTTGCTCTTCAGTGACATACTCATCCTCTTCAGAGGAAGAATACTCATCAGAGCTCATGAATGGCAGAAGTAAGTCCAATGGAATCTCTATGGTCTCATTTTGAGCCTCAGATTCCCATGGTTCCTCATTGGGGAACTCATTGGAGGCCAGTGGACGTCCATTGAGGTCTTCCTCAGTGGCGTTTACTGCCTCTCCCTCCTCTCCAAATTCGGCCATGTTGATGGCCTTGCACTCTCCTTTTGGATTTTCTTCTGTATTGCTTGGAAGAGTACTAGGAGGGAGTTCAGTAATTTTCTTGCTCAGCTGACCCACTTGTGCCTCCAAATTTCTAATGGAGGACCTTGTTTCAGTCATGAAACTTTGAGTGGTTTTGATTAGATCAGAGACCATGGTTGCTAAGTCAGAGGTGTTCTGCTTAGAACTCTCTGTCTGTTGCTGAGAAGATGATGGAAAAGGCTTGCCATTGCTAAACCTGTTTCTTCCACCATTATTGTTGTTGAAACCTTGTTGAGGTCTCTGTTGATCCTTCCATGAGAGATTTGGATGATTTCTCCATGAAGGATTGTAGGTGTTTCCATAGGGTTCTCCCATGTAATTCACCTCTTCCATTGAAGGGTTCTCAGGATCATAAGCTTCTTCTTCAGATGAAGCCTCCTTAGTACTACCTGGTGCATTTTGCATTCCAGACAGACTTTGAGAAATCATGTTGACTTGTTGGGTCAATATTTTGTTCTGAGCCAATATGGCATTCAGAGTGTCAATCTCAAGAACTCCTTTCTTTTGATTAGTCCCATTGTTTACAGGATTCCTTTCAGAAGTGTACATGAATTGGTTATTTGCAACCATTTCAATCAGCTCTTGAGCTTCTGTAGGCGTCTTCTTCAGATGAAGAGATCCTCCAACAGAGCTATCCAAAGACATCTTGGATAGTTCAGAGAGACCATCATAGAAAATACCTATAATGCTCCATTCAGAAAGCATATCAGAGGGACACTTTCTGATTAATTGTTTGTATCTTTCCCAAGCTTCATAGAGGGATTCTCCTTCCTTCTGTCTGAAGGTTTGGACTTCCACTCTAAGCTTACTCAATTTTTGAGGTGGAAAGAACTTTGCCAAGAAGGCATTGACTAGCTTTTCCCAAGAGTTCAGGCTTTCTTTAGGTTGTGAGTCCAACCATGTCCTAGCTCTGTCTCTCACAGCAAAAGGGAATAGCATAAGTCTGTATACCTCAGGGTCAACCCCATTAGTCTTGACAGTGTCACAGATTTGCAAGAACTCAGCTAAGAACTGATGAGGATCTTCCAATGGAAGTCCATGAAACTTGCAATTCTGTTACATCAGAGAAACTAATTGAGGCTTAAGCTCAAAGTTGTTTGCTCCAATGGCAGGGATAGAGATGCTTCTCCCATAGAAGTCGGGAGTAGGTGCAGTAAAGTCACCCAGCACCTTCCTTGCATTGTTGGCATTGTTGTTGTTTTTGGCTGCCATGTCTTCTTCTTCTTTGAAGATTTCTGTCAGGTCCTCTACAGAGAGTTGTGCCTTAGCTTCTCTTAGCTTTCGCTTCAAGGTCCTTTCAGGTTCAGGATCATCCTCAACAAGAATGCTTTTGTCTTTGCTCCTGCTCATATGAAAGAGAAGAAAACAGGGAAATATGGAATCCTCTAAGTCACAGTATAGAGATTCCTTGAGGAGTCAGAGGAAAAGAAAAATGGAAGACAGAGGTAGAAAATTCGAACTTATCAAGAAAGATGGAGTTCGAATTGTGTATTAAGGAATAGTGTTAGTCCATAAATAGAAGGATGTGAGAAGAGAGGAAGTGATTTTCGAAAATTAAGTAAAAGATTTTGAAAATATTTTGAAAAACACTAATTGATTTTCGAAAATAAGAGTGGGAAAGAAATCAAATGTTTTTTTTTGAAAAAGATTTTGAAATTAGAAATCAAAAAGATTTGATTGAAAACTATTTTGAAAAAGATGTGATTAAAAAGATATGAATGATTTTAAGGAGATGTGATTGAGAAGATATGATTTGAAAAACATTTTTAAAAAGATTTGATTTTAAAAATTGATGACTTGGCTATCAAGAAAATATATGATTCAGACATTAAACCTTCCTCAACAGAAAAGGCAACATACTTGAATTGTTGAATCAAAATCATTAATTGATAGCAAGTATCTTTGAAAATAGAAAGAAATTGATTTTGAAAAAGATTTGATTGAAAAGATATGATTTGAAAAAGATTTGATTTTGAAAAACTTTGAAAAAAAATTTGCATTGAAAACAAAATCTTCCCTCTTGTGCCATCCTGGCATTAAACGCCCAGAATGGTGCACATTCTGGCGTTTAACGCCCAAAATACTACCCTTTTGGGCGTTAAACGCCCAGCCAGGCACCCTGGCTGGCGTTTAAACGCCAGTCTGTCTTCTTCACTGGGCATTTTGGACGCCCAGCTTTTTCTGTGTAATTCCTCTGCTGTATGTTCTGAATCTTCAATTCTCTGTATTATTGACTTGAAAAGACATAATTTAAAAATATTTTTGGATTTTTAATAATGAAGAATAATCATAGTGCAACTAAAATCAAATAACAATGCATGCAAGACACCAAACTTAGCAGTTTGTATACCACTGACACTAACAAAATGAGAATGCATATGAGACACATAAACACTCAAGTCAATAGAATTCAAAGATCAGAGCAATGAAATCATCAAGAAAAACTTGAAGATTAATGAAGACACTTGGATGAATGCACTAAGAACAGAAACATGCAATTGACACCAAACTTAACATGAGACACTAGACTCGAACAAGAAACATGCAATATTTTTGGTTTTTTTTTTCTTCGAAAATTAAGTGGAAAAGAAAATAAAGGTATCAAAATTCTTGATGAGAATTCCAGGAATCATTGCAATGCTAGTCTAAGACTCCGGTCCAGGAATTAGACATGGCTTCACAGCCAGCCAAGCTTTCAAAGAAAGCTTCGGTCCAAAACACTAGACATGGCCAATGGCCAGCCAAGCCTTAGCAGATCACTGCTCCAACAGCAAGATTGATAGAAATCAACAAGCTCTTGTGATGATAGGTTGAAACCTCGGTCCAATAAGATTAGACATGGCTTCACAGCTAGCCAGACTTCAACAGATCATCATGAAACACTAGAATTTATTCTTAAGAACTCTGAAAAAAAATACCTAATCTAAGCAACAAGATGAACCGTCAGTTGTCCAAACTCAACAATCCCCGGCAATAGCGCCAAAAACTTGGTATGCGAAATTGTGATCAATACTTTTCACAACTCAATTAATCCCTGGTACTGAATCCAAAAACTTGGTGTTCAATACCATGGCATAAACACAACTTCGCACAACTAACCAGCAAGTGTACTGGGTCGTCCAAGTAATAAACCTTACGCGAGTAAGGGTCGATCCCACAGAGATTGTTGGTATGAAGCAAGCTATGGTCACCTTGTAAATCCTAGTCAGGCAAACTCAAATGGATATGGGTGATATACGAATAAAACATAAAGATAAAGATAGAGATACTTATGTAATTCATTGGTGGGAATTTCAGATAAGCGCATGAAGACGCTGTGTCCCTTCCGTCTCTCTGCTTTCCTACTGTCTTCATCCAATCCTTCTTACTCCTTTCCATGGCAAGCTTATGCAAGGGTTTCACCGTTGTCAGTGGCTACCTCCCATCCTCTCAGTGGAAATGTTCAACGCACCCTGTCACGGCACGACTATCCATCTGTCGGTTCTCAATCAGGCCGGAATAGAATCCAGTGATTCTTTTGCGTCTGTCACTAACGCCTCGCCCTCAGGAGTTTGAAGCACGTCACAGTCATTCAATCATTGAATCCTACTCAGAATACCACAGACAAGGTTAGACCTTCCGGATTCTCTTGAATGCCGCCATCAGTTCTAGCCTATACCACGAAGACTCTGATCTCACGAAATGGCTGGCTCGGTTGTCAGGCGAGCGCTCAGTTGTCAGGCGATCAACCATGCATCGTGTATCAGGAATCCAAGAGATATTCACCCAATCTAAGGTAGAACGGAGGTGGTTGTCAGTCACACGTTCATAGGTGAGAATGATGATGATTGTCACGGATCATCACATTCATCAAGTTGAAGAACAAGTGATATCTTAGAACAAGAACAAGCGGAATTGAATAGAAGAACAATAGTAATTGCATTAATACTCGAGGTACAGCAGAGCTCCACACCTTAATATATGGTGTGTAGAAACTCCACCGTTGAAAATACATAAGAACAAGGTCTAGGCATGGCCGAATGGCCAGCCTCCCAATGATCTAAGATAGCATAAGAACAAAGATAGCTACCCCGATTTTCCCTTTAAATACAATAGTAAAAGGTCCTGCTTATAGAGAACTAGTGGCCTAGGGTTTACAGAGATGAGTAAATGACATAAAAATCCACTTCCGGGCCCACTTGGTGTGTGCTTGGGCTGAGCATTGAAGCACTTTCGTGTAGAGACTCTTCTTGGAGTTAAACGCCAGCTTTTGTGCCAGTTTGGGCGTTTAACTCCCATTCTTGTGCCAGTTCCGGCGTTTAACGCTGGGAATTCTGAGGGTGACTTTGAACGCCGGTTTGGGCCATCAAATCTTGGGCAAAGTATGGACTATCATATATTGCTGGAAAGCCCAGGATGTCTACTTTCCAACGCCGTTGAGAGCGCGCCAATTAGGCTTCTGTAGCTCCAGAAAATCCACTTCGAGTGCAGGGAGGTCAGAATCCAACAGCATCTGCAGTCCTTTTCAGTCTCTGAATCAGATTTTTGCTCAGGTCCCTCAATTTCAGCCAGAAAATACCTGAAATCACAGAAAAACACACAAACTCATAGTAAAATCCAGAAAAGTGAATTTTAACTAAAAACTAATAAAAATATACTAAAAACTAACTAGAACATACTAAAAACATACTAAAAACAATGCCAAAAAGCGTACAAATTATCCGCTCATCAGAGCTCTTATAATACCTTTCTTTTATTTGATAATGTGCTTTACTAAAATCCCCTTTTGAAAATCCATTAGATAATAACATCATTCAATAAACACAAACATATTTCAACTGAGAGCTATGTCTTGTAATGCTATAATGAAGCCCAATAAACTAGTTATAAGCATTTACTTTTTCAGCAGTATGTAGATAATTATACTGATGTTATTGGGGTCATTCTTTAGCTTCTTTTCTTACCTAATACTTATGTTGACATTGATGTGTACACGTCTATTGATCAGAGCTCTGAAAATTTGAACATCAAGATGCCCCGAAGTTCTTTATTTTTGATTTACATATTAATCTTCAGCATCTCAACTTGTTAATAGGTCTAAAACAAAAGATTAAGTAGTTTGGGGATTTCACATTAGAACTTAAAATATAATTGGTATGAGCCAATTCTTTTAAAAGCTTAAACTATTTTTTAGAAAGAAAATATGTTGCATGCCATTTAGAAAAAAATAATAATAAAATAAAAATCTACAAGTGTCCTTGTGATGAGTGCATCACTTCTTTTTATTACTATTATTTTTAATTAATATCATATTTCTGGCACATTAATTATTGACTACTTTGTATATAGAAACTATCAACTTATAAGTAAAATAAGATTGAGGTTTAGTTAAACCTATTATAAAGTGTTAAAACTCTGAACTAATAAACGAGCATATAGTAGCACCATCCACTGACACTAGCGTCTTTTGGTTACTTTTGTTAAAGATTCTTTGTATCTCTCATGAATTGGTAACATTGGGAGAAAAGTGTTAGTTCTGTTATATATTGAAGTTTTATATGTGAGAAAAATTAAAAAGAAAAGGAAGAAGGATTAGTTGATGCAATGAATAATGATCATGTGGTGTGAATATGAATCAAAGTGTTTTAATTATAATTGATATGAACCAATTCTATTTTTATGAAATTGGGTGCTTTTTCCAAGCTTGATTCAGAAATTCCTTTTGAATATATAGAATGTTCCTTACTTGGGATGCAGTGCCTTGTATACTTGTAAATTCATTGACTATTGGTCATTATATTATATTGAGCTACTTTTTTTTATTGCATTTAAAATCATGATTGTGTTGAATTCTGTGGTGGTTGTAGCCTAGTAGTTATTGGATGGATTTTAGTTTCATGTACCTTCATACTTTGTGCTGGATTTCTATTTCTTCATGCATGCAGTTTGGTTTCAATACTTGACACTATATCTAAACTTATATTTGCAATACTATGTATTCATTCCCTTTCTGAATACTAAGTTCTTAATTACTTCTTAGAGTGAGTCTGCGTTATTTAAGATTTTCCTGTTCTTGTATGGCTCTTCAATTTATTTAAGATTTTCTTAGACAACTTATATTATTATTTTTTTATTTAAGATTTTAGGTGTGTGGCACTTATTAGAACTTCTTAAATAGAAGTGAGAAAGGAGCTGTATGAACATGATAGAGTTTGTAATTTGTAGTTTACATTTTGGAGATTTATAATTCCTTGTTTTTCTTGACCTATGTATCTATCTAGTTCATTAGGATTCTTCAATGTGTCTTGTTAGTTTGTAATTTAAAGTTTATATGTTGAAGATTTATAAAACAATCTTAGTTAATGAAAGATATTTGAACTATCTATGTTATTATATATTATATAAATGTTGACTTGTTGAGTAAATTAGTTAATATATTTTTAATTAAAAAATAATATAATCTGATAAATTATGTGTGTAATTTGTATTTAAAAAAATTATTACAAAATAAATAATATTTTGTAACTAAAGAAAAAAATATTACAAAATTAAATTACATTTTGTAACAAAATTTTATGATAGGAAGAAATAGATTGTCACCAAAAATACCTTGAAGATCAAAATTTGTTACCACTTTTGTAACAACTTCTGGTTTTTTGTATCACAAAAATTTGTTACAAAATATCATTTTGAATTGTAACAGTTTCATTTTTTGTTACAAAACTTTTTGTAACGGGACATACTGCAACGGCCCCTTTTTTTGTTACAAAATTCTTTTGTTTCAAGATTTCACTTTTTTGTAACAATTTTTTTATTACAAATATTGCTTTTTCTTGTAGTGAAAGGGTGGGAATCTGGCGTTAAACGCCCATTCACCTCCCATTCCTGGCGTTCAAACACCAAAGAGGGGTCAGACACTTGCAAATGCTGATAATAACCCCCTTAAGCAGGCTGCTCCAACCACCTCTGTAGGAAATAAACCTGCAGCAACTAAGGTTGAAGAGTATAAAGCCAAGATGCCTTATCCTCAAAAACTCCACCAAGCGGAACAGGGTAAACAATTTGCTCGCTTTGCAGACTATCTCAGGACTCTTGAAATAAAGATTCCGTTTGCAGAGGTACTTGCGTAAATACCCTCTTATGCTAAGTTCGTGAAAGAGATATTAAGTCATAAGAAGGATTGGAGAGAAACTGAAAAGTTTTCCTCATTGAAGAATGCAGTGCAGTCATTCTGAAAAGCTTACCAGAGAAGCTTAAGGATCCCAGAAGCTTTACGATACCATACACATTAGAGGGTGCTTGTACCAAGATAGCTCTATGTGATCTTAGGGCAAGTATCAACCTAATCCCTGCATCCACTATCAGAAAGCTTGGCTTGACTAAAGAGGTCAAACCAACCAGGATCTGTCTTCAACTTGCTGATGGCTCCATTAAATATCCATCAGGCGTAATTGGGGACATGATTGTCAAGGTTGGGCCATTTGCCTTTCCCACTGACTTTGTAGTGATGGAAATGGAGGAGCACAAGAGTGCAACTCTCATTCTAGGAAGACCTTTCCTAGCAACTGGACGAACCATCATTGACGTCCAAAAAGGGGAATTAACCCTGAGAGTCAATGAGGATGAGTTTAAGTTGAATGTTATCAAAGCTATGCAGCATCCAGACACACCAAAAGACTGCATGAGCGTTGATATTATTGACTCCCTAGTAGAGGAGATCAACATGGCTGAGAGTTTTGAATCAGAGCTAGAGGACATCTTTAAAGATGTTCAGCCTGATTTGGAGGAACCAGAGGAAATAAAAGAACCTCTAAAAATTCCTTAGGATTCCTCCTAAACCTGAGCTCAAACCACTACCACCATCCCTGAAATATGCATTTCTGGGAGAAGGTGACACTTTTCCTGTAATCATAAGATCTGCTTTAGAGCCACAGGAAGAGAAAGCACTAATTCAGGTGCTAAAGACACACAAGACAGCTCTTGGGTGGTCCATAAGTAATCTTAAGGGCATTAGCCCAGCCAGATGCATGCACAAAATCCTATTGGAGGATAACGCTAAGCCAGTGGTTCAACCACATAGGCGGCTGAATCCAGCCATGAAGGAGGTGGTGCAGAAAGAGGTCACTAAATTACTAGAGGCTGGGATTGTTTATCCTATTTCTGATAGTCCCTGGATGAGCCCTGTCCAAGTTATACCTAAAAAGGGAGGCATGACAGTGATTTATAATGAAAAGAATGAATTGGTTCCTACAAGAACAGTTACAGGGTGGCGTATGTGTATTGACTATTGAAGGCTCAATACAGCCACCAGAAAGGATCATTTTCCTTTACCATTCATAGACCAGATGCTAGAAAGACTAGCAGGTCATGACTATTACTGCTTTTTAGATGGCTATTCAGGCTATAACCAAATTACAGTAGATCCTCAGGATCAAGAGAAAACAGCATTCACATGTCCATCTGGAGTATTTGCCTACAGAAGAGTGCCTTTTGGTCTGTGCAATGCACCAGTAACCTTTCAGAGATGCATACTCTCTATTTTCTCTGATATTGTGGAAAAATTTCTGGAAGTCTTCATGGATGACTTCTCAGTATTTGGAGACTCATTCAGCTCTTGTCTTGATTATCTAGCACTTGTTCTGAAAAGGTGCCAAGAGACTAACCTGGTTTTAAATTGGGAAAAATGTCACTTTATGGTGACTGAGGGAATTGTCCTTGGGCATAAAATTTTGAACAAAGGAATAGAGGTGAATCAAGCTAAGGTAGAGGTAATTGAAAAATTACCACCACCCACCAATGTTAAGGCAATCAGAAGTTTTCTGGGGCATGCAGGATTCTACAGGAGGTTCATAAAGGATTTTTCAAAAATTGTAAAACCTCTGAGTAATCTGCTAGCTACTGATGCACCGTTTGTCTTTGACACAAAGTATTTGTAGGCCTTTGAGACTCTGAAAGCTAAGTTGGTCACAATACCTATCATTTATGCACTAGAGTGGACATTACCATTCGAATTAATGTGTGATGCCAGTGACCATGCTATTGGTGCAGTATTGGGACAAAGGCATGACAAGCTTCTGTACGTCATTTACTATGCTAGCTGTGTTTTAAGTGATGCGCAGAAAAATTACACAACCACAGAAAAGGAATTGCTTGTAGTGGTTTATGCCATTGACAAGTTCAGATCTTACTTAGTAGGATCAAAAGTGATTGTGTACACTGACCATGCTGCTCTAAAATATCTTCTCACAAAGCAGGATTCAAAACCCAGACTCATAAGATGGGTGTTGCTTCTGCAAGAGTTTGATATAGAAATAAGAGATAGAAAAGGGACAGAGAATCAAGTAGCTAATCACCTGTCCAGATAGAACTAGTAGCAAGAGCATCCCTCCCTCCTACTAAGATCTCTGAAACCATTCCGGATGAGCAATTGTTTGCTATGCAGGAAGCTCCGTGGTTTGCAGACATTGCAAACTATAAGGCTCAGTAATGTCAAGCTACTGACAGTAAAGAAGTGCTTATAGAGAGGCAACCCAATCTTAATTATCTATGTTAATTACTTTTTCATTTTATTTTCCATTGTTATTTCATGTTTTCTTTAGGTTGATGATCATGTGGAGTCATAAAAACAGCTGCAGAATTAAAGCAGAATCAAAACCAGCATAAAAAATAGCATACCCTGGGGGACAGACTTACTGGCATTTAAACGCCAGTAAGAGTAGCGGAATGGGCATTAAACACCTAGTCTGACACCATTCCGGCATTTAACACCAGAAAGAAGTAACAAGATGGCGTTTAACGCCAGAACAGAGCACCAAGTTGGCGTTAAACGCCAAAAAGGGAAGAAGAGTTAGCATTATATGCCAGAAACAGGCTGCAACCTGGCATTTAACTCTTGAATTGCTCTCTAAGGGTGTTTTGCACACCTAAATGGAGCAGGGATGAGAAGTACTTGACCCCTCAGGATCTGTGGACCCCACAGGATCCCCACTAACCTCAACTCATTCTCTCTCTCCCTCACACCTTTTCATAACACTCTTCCCCAAATACCCTTCACCAATCACGTCATTCTGTCTTTCCCAGGATCCCCACCTACCTCACCACTCAAATTCAAACTATTCCCCTCCCAAACCCACCCATTCACAAACCTCTATCTCCTCCACTTCTCCTTCTACTCCCTTCTTTTTTCTTTTGCTCGAGGACGAGCAAACCTTTTAAGTTTGGTGTGGAAAAAAATGTTGCTTTCTATTTTTCCATAATCATTTATGGCACCTATGGCCGGAGAAAACCTCTAGAAAGAGGAAAAAGAAGGCAGTTGCTTCCACCCCCGAGTCATGAGAGATGGAGAGGTTCATCTCAATGGTCCATAGTTCAGTGGTAGAGCATTTGACTGCAGATCAAAGAGCCATGAGGGAGGAGCAACAAAGGCAAGAAAGAGATATAGAGGAGCTCAAGAGAACCATTGGTTCTTCAAGAGGAAGAAGATGCCACCCTCACTAAGGTGGACCCGTTCCTTAATCTCCTTGTCTATTTGTTTTTCTGTTTTCGGTTTTGAGCTTTATGTTTGACTATGTTTTGTGTCTTTACTACATGATCATTAGTGTCTAGTGTTTCTGCCTTAAAGTTATGAATGTCCCATAAATTCTTCACCTTTCTTAAATGAAAATGTTCCTAATTACAAAAGAATAAGAAGTACATAAATTTCAATTTTTATCTTGAAATTAGTTTAATTATATTGATGTGGTGGCAATACTTTTTGTTTTCTGAATGAATGCTTGAACAGTGCATATTTTTTATAGTGGAGTTTATGAATGTTAAATTTGTTGGCTCTTGAAAGAATGATGAAAAAGAGAAATGTTATTGATAATCTGAAAAATCATAAAATTGATTCTTAAAGAAAGAAAAAGCAGTGAATAACAAAGCTTGCGGTAAAAAAAAGGGAGTGGCAAAAATTAAAAAAAAAGAAAGAAAAAGAAAAGGCCAAGTAGAAAAAGCCAATAGCCCTTAAAACCAAAAGACAAGGGTAAAAAGGATCCAAGGCTTTGAGCATTAATGGATAGGAGGGCCCAAGGAAATAAAATCCAGGCCTAAGCAGCTAAATCAAGCTGTCCCTAACCATGTGCTTGTGGCATGAAGGTACAAGTGAAAAGCTTAAGACTGAGTGGTTAAAGTCGTGATCCAAAGCAAAAAGAGTGTGCTTAAGAACTTTGGACACCTTTAACTGGGACTTCACTAAAGCTAAGTCACAATCTGAAAAGGTTCACCCAGTTATGTGTCTGTGGCATTTATGTATCCGGTGGTAATAATGGAAAACAAAGTGCTTAAGGCCACGACCAAGACTCATAAAGTAGTTGTGATCAAGAATCAACATACTAAACTAAGAGAATCAATAACACTATTTTAATTCTGAGTTCCTATAGATGCCAATCATTCTGAACTTCAAAGGAAAAGTGAGATGCCAAAACTGTTCAGAAGCAAAAAGCTACAAGTCCCGCTCATCTAATTTGAACTAAGCTTCATTGATATTGTGGGATTTATAGTATATTATCTTCTTTTTATCCTATTTGTTTTCAGTTTCTTGGGAACAAGCAACAATTTAAGTTTGGTGTTGTGATGAGTGGATAATTTATACGTTTTTCGGCATTGTTTTTAGGTAGTTTTTAGTATGTTTTAGTTACCTTTTATTATATTTTTATTTTAGTTTTTATGCAAAAATCACATTTTTAGACTTTACTATGAGTTCATGTTTTTTTCTGTGATTTCAGTTATTTTCTGGCTGAAATTGAGGGACCTGAGCAAAAATTTGATTTAGAGGCTGAAAAAAGACTACAGATGCTATTGGATTCTAACCTCCCAGCATTCGAAATGGATTTTCTGGAGCTACCAAAACCCAATTGGCACGCTCTCAATTGTGTTGGAAAGTAGACATCCTGGAATTTCCACCAATATATAATAGTCCACACTTTGCCCGAGTTTTGATGACACAAACTGGCATTTAATGCTAACTTTCTACCCAATTCTAGCGTTAAACGCCATAACTGGGCTAAAAGCTGAAGTTAAACGCCCAAACTGGAACAAAAGCTGGAGTTAAATGCCAGGAATAGCCTATGCACATGAAAGCTTAATTGTTCAGCCCAAACACACATCAAGTGGGCCCCAGAAGTGGATTTTTGCACTATCTATCTTAGCTTACTCATTTTCTGTAAACTTAGATTACTAGTTGAGTATAAAAACTACTTTTAGAGATTCATTCAGTACCTCATGACATTTTACATCTGAATTTGTATTTTCTATGGCATGAGTCTCTAAACCCCATGGTTGGGGGTGAGGAGCTCTACTGTGTCTCGATGGATTAATGCAATTATTTCTGTTTCCTATTCAATCACGCTTGTCTCTATTCTAAGATATTCATTCGCTCTTCAACATGATGAATGTGATGATCCGTGACACTCATCACCATTCTCAACTTATGAATGCGTGCCTGACAACTACCTCCGTTCTACCCTAGATTGAGTGTGTATCTCTTGGGTTCCTGCTTCACGAGTTCGATTGCCTCTCCTGACAACAGAGTGTTCAAATCCGTGAAACCAGAGTCTTCGTGGTATAAGCTAGAATCAATTGGCAGCACTCTTGAGATCCGAAAAGTCTAAACCTTGTATGTGGTATTCTGATTAGGATCTGGGAAGGAGTCACAAGTGTTGGGCGCAGTGACAATGTGCAAAAAGATCAATGGATCTTATTCCGACATGATTGAGAACCGACAGATGATTAGCCATGTGGGAAACCGTAGAGGACCATTTTCACTGAGAGGATGGATGGCAGCCATTGACAACAGCGATCCAATTTCATGCCAAATATAGCTTATTATATATCGTTGGAAAGCTTTGAATGTCAGGTTTCCAACGCAACTAGAAGCGCATCAATTAGACATCTGTAGCTCAAGTTATGGTCCTTTGAAGAAGGCATGGTCGTGTTGTCAGTGCCAAGTTAACTTAGTGAGCGCTCGGACAGCAAAAAGCTTGCTTCCAAGCTAAAATTCACGAAAAAGTTAAGAAAGTGAACGTGGCGCTCACTTCCAAAGTGAACGCTAGCTGTTTGTCACGCTTCCTTGATTTAGTCTTGGGTCACGCTTTTAAAAGCGTGGTCTTAGGCTCCAAAGTGTGTCTAAACTATAAAATGTGCCCCAAAATTCTTCTTTTCTTCTTTTGAGCTGATTTTGTGCTATATTGATTCTTTTTCCACTTATTTCCTACAAAATTTATAAAATCAAAAGATCAAAGAAATATACCATTTAAGCACAAAAGCATTCGATATTTAAGCACTAATCATCAATTTCTTGTATAAAAAAGCATAGAAAAACATGACATGATGACATGTCATCAACCTACAACCTATACAATTCAAATACAAACCTAACTACCCATGATTCCCACTTTTTTTTTCCATATACTCATGCATTCTTTTTAATTCACATTCCATATGCATTGATATTATTACTTTGCTTTAGGACATTTTTGTCCCCTTTATATTGCATATATTTCTTTTTCTTTTTCTATTTTTTTTCTTTTTTTTTCTTTTGATATATTTTTTTTCTTTATTCTATATGTTTTTCTTTTTGCAATAAAGTATATACAAGAGTATCAATGCATATGGTTTAAACATAATTAATATATGAGTATGTACCTAATTTCCAAGATCTTCAATGCAAATAGCAACATACTCTTACCTCAACCAATGTCCCAAGTTTTCCCACATTTAAATGATACACACGCTCACTAGCCTAAGCTAATCAAATATCCAAATAAAGGACATTTATTGTCTTTCGCTTTAAGGCTTGTAATGTGCTAAAATTAAGAAGAAAAGGGGTTAAAATAGGCTCAAAGTTGGCTAACAATGGTTGATGAAAGGTAAGGCTATTTGGGTAAGTGAGCTAAATGAAATGATGGCCTCAATCATATAAATGCATGTGTACATGGAATAATGGACATAAAGAATCAAACAAATCAAAGATTACAATCATAGAAAGAGAATAATGCACACAAGAATGGAAATAAGTGGTTATATGATGTAACCACACAATTGGGCTCAAAACTTACATATTTGTGTTCTTAGCTCAAAAACCATGTTCCAAAATAAATTCTTTCAAGCAAGTTCAACACTAAAATATTTTTTTTCAAATTGGTAGGGTGCCCTAAAATAGTTTTTTGGAGAATCAATTATCACCCTAACCAAGTAGTCCTAACATAAAAAGGTGGTAAAATATATACAAATTCTAACTAACATGCAACCTATCATGCAATGCAATGACTATCTAACAAAGAAAATTAAGAATTGGTGTTGAAAAAGGAAGTGGTTATCCACGGAGATCGGTCGGACGACCTCCCCACACTTGAAGATTGCACCATCCTTGGTGTATGCAAAGAAGATCAAGGTGGATGGGTTGCTACAACTGATGAGCTTCTTCAAAAGGTTGTGCAGAAAACTTGCTTGTTACCCCAATTAAAAGCTTTTCCTTTCCCTCTTTTGGTGGCCAACCCTAAAAGGAGAGAAAAATAAAGATAATTAAGCCTACAACAAAGATATCAAAGCAAATAGAACATAGGCGGGGACAAATGCCAAATAAGAATATGGTTCTCATCTACAAGGTAGCTACAACATGTGAGTGAGAAAACAATATAAGCTAAGGCATATCACTACACTTGATGCAAGAGTAAAATCAAAGCATAAGTAAGTGTCATAAAGAGCATGTTGAGCATCAAGTTCGAACGAGAAAAAAGTGGGTCATGAAAGACATGCAAGTTCATATCAATGCACAAAGGATGCAAAAGTCATCAAAGATTAAGCATTGACCTAAAAATTTCATCACCCAACAATACCAAACAAGTCAAGAAGCACCAATATAACCAAGAAATTCTCAACAATTGAGTAAGAGAATTCAACACCATTATTAAAATAAAAAAATTAGAAAAGAAAAGAAGAACAAGCTATAAGAACTAAATTAAAATGCAATGAATAACAGTATGCAAATGCAATAAACAAAAGAAAATGAAATTTGAGAAAAATAAAAAGTGAAAATTTTTTCATTATATCTTTTTTTTTTGAAGAGGGAGAAAAAAGAAAGTAAGAAAGGAAGAAGAGAGAAGAAGAAAGGAGAAAAACAGGGCGCAAGGCGACGCTTGTACGCGTGAAATGCAGAAAGTGCAGGGGACGCGTAAGCATCGCCCACGCGTATGCGTGGGTCCAGATTATGCTTTTCGCACAAAACCAATACAATTCTCGAACAACTCTCGGGTTTTTTTTTTACCAGAAGTTGCGGAAGTACAATCGACGCGTACGTGTCGTCCACGCTTACGCATGGACACGCTTTTCTTTCTTTTTTATTTTTTTTAAGAAATATGGCGGTGGACGAAATTGTGATCCTCTTTGTATTTGCATGAGATTTATTTAATGGCTATTGACTATATGTGGACACAACTCCGTTCAACTTAACCAGCAAGTGTACTGGGTCATCCAAGCCATACCTTACGTGAGTAAGGGTCGATCCCACAGAGATTGTTGGTATGAAGCAAGCTATGGTCACCTTGTAAATCTTAGTCAGGCAGATTAAATGGTTTATGATAAGTTCGAATAAATAATAAACAGAAAATAAAATAGTAAATAGTTACTCATATAATTCCATGGTGGGAATTTTAGATAGGCATATGGAGATGCTGTGCTCCTCTTGAATCTCTACTTTCTTATTACATTCATCCAATCCTTCTTACTCCTTTCCATGGCAAGCTGTATGTAGGGCATCACCGTTGTCAATGGCTACATCCCATCCTCTCAGTGAAAATGGTCCTATGCTCTGTCACAGCACGGCTAATCATCTGTCGGTTCTCAATCAGGTTGGAATAGAATCCCTTGATTCTTTTGCGTCTGTCACTAACGCCCAGCCTATAGGAGTTTGAAGCTCGTCACAGTCATTCAATACCGGAATCTTACTCGGAATACCACAGACAAGGTTAGACTTTCCAGATTCCCGAAATCCTACTCGGAATACCACAGACAAGGTTAGACTTTCCAGATTCCCATGAATGCCGCCATCTATCTAGCTTATACCACGAAGATTCTGTTGGGGAATCTAAGAGATATGCGCCCAGCCTAAGGTAGAACGGAAGTGGTTGTCAGTCACGCGCGTTTATAGGTGAGAATGATAATGAGTGTCACGGATCATCACATTCATCAAGTTGTTGTGCAACGTATATCTTGGAATAAGAATAAAAGAGAATTGAATGGAAAATAATAGTAATTGTATTGAAACTTGAGGTACAGCAGAGCTCCACACCCTTAATCTATGGTGTGTAAAAACTCCACCGTTGAAAATACATAAGTGAGAGGTTCAGGCATGGCCGAGAGGCCAGCCCCCATGATCTGAGAACTAATCGTCCCAAGATTTCTAATACACTAGTAAAAAGTTCTATTTATAATAAACTAGCTACTAGGGTTTATAGGAGTAAGTAATTGATGCATAAATCCACTTCCGGGGCCCACTTGGTGTGTGTTTGGGCTGAGCTTGATCTATCCATGAGCTGAGGCTTCTTTTGGAGTTGAACGCCGAGTTATAGCGTGTTTCTGGCGTTCAACTCCGGGTCGTGACATGTTTCTGGCGTTTGACTCCAGACAGCAGCATGTACTTGGGGTTGAGCGCCCCTTTACATTGTCAATTCCCGAATAAAGTATGAACTATTATATATTGCTGGACAGCTCTGGATGTCTACTTTCCAACGCCGTTGAGAGCGCGCCTTTTGGAGTTCTGTAGCTCCAGAAAATCCATTTTGACTGCAGGGAGGTCAGATTCCAACAACATCAGCAGTCCTTTTGTCAGCCTTTTTCAGAGTTTTGCTCAACTCCCTCAATTTCAGCCAGAAATTACCTGAAATTACAGAAAAACACACAAACTCATAGTAAAGTCCAGAAATGTGAATTTAACATAAAAACTAATGAAAACATCCCTAAAAGTAGCTTGAACTTACTAAAAACTACCTAAAAACAATGCCAAAAAGCGTATAAATTATCCGTTCATCACATGGAAAACAGAAACTGGGTACTCTTCTAACCTAATAACACTCTAAATCAACCAAAATTCAAATTTAACAAAAATATTTTAGTTTTTGAAAAAAATTTCAAAGACAAAACAATCAAAATTTACACTTCAAGCAAAATGCAATTCAAAAACAACTATTCTAATCAAAACATGAAACTAATAAGTAACTAGCAACCAAAGCAAGATATGAATAAGTATGAAAAGAAGAAAACTACCTAACAATGGCAACTCAATTCATTCATTGATTATATATACAAGAGAATGGAAAGAGTTTACCATGTTGGGGTGTCTCCCACTTAGCACTTTTATTTATTGTCCTTACGTTGGACTTATGGGGAGCTCCTCATCAAGGTGGCTTGTGCTTGAATCCATCCTTGAACATCCACCAATGCTTAAACTTCCAATGAGCTCCATTCTTCAAAATAAATAGCACCAACCTTTGATGAAGTTCCACACAAGCTAAGGGCTCCCAAAATCGATCTTCATATATTCCCAGATCCCAAATTTTGTTTTTACACCCATCTTTAAATTGATTATCAATATTCCATCCGGGTGGTTTAGCCTTGGAATTCTCAAAGAAGCCTCCAAACAACTTCCTAGACCCATGCAATTTGGTTATACACCAACCATTACTATTCAACTTTGAGCATGCAACCATCATGAACTTAGAGTGTTGTTTCCAACCACTACATAACTCTATCCTATTCTTAACTCCACAAAGAGCTCTAAGTTGACCATTATTTTTAATCAAACCATATTCAAGTGAGAAAGTAAAGCTTAGGGATAAGAATTTTACCCACTTGAATGTTGCATAGGATGGTGACTTAGGAAGGGGTGGTCCCAATGATCTTGTAAGTTTTACTCCCTTGTGCTCTTCCTTGACTATCTCCATACCTCTTTGCAAGCTTTTTCAATTTTAACCTCTTCCTCTTGGTAGCTCTCTTCTAATTCAATCTCTTCTTCATTGCTCACCTAGGGTATGGGAGGTTGTGTACATTCTTCCATGACTTCAACTTCATGTCCAATGGGGGAGGATTCAATTATAGATAGAAACTCATCATTGATTAAATCCATCTCTTGATCAACCTCTTCAAAGTCTTCAACCTTGATATGCCTTGTAGGTTGCGCACCCTCCTCAACGTCAATATCAAGCTTCTTGGAAGAGGGCTCCATGATTCTACATTCCCATGGACCTTCAACATCTACCAAATCTTCAACCACTTCTTCCTCTTTATCAACAATAATGGCTTCCTCTAATTGCTCCAATACAAAATCCCACTCCTTGTTCTCCACAGGAGCTTCCAATCTCTCTTTCATACTCCATTCCTCATTATATTTTTTACATGTGGCCATGGAAGTACTTTGAATGTCAGCTTTCCAACACAACTGGAAGCGCATCAATTAAACATCCGTAGCTCAAGTTTTGGTCCTTTGAAGAACGCATGGTCGTGCTATCAGCGCCAAGTTAACTTAGTGAGTGCTCGGACAGCAAAAAGCTTGCTTCCAAGCTGAAATTCACAAAAAAGTTAAGAAAGTGAACGTGGCGCTCACTTCCAAAGTGAACGCTAGCTGTTTTTCACGCTTCCTTGATTTATTCTTGGGCAACGCTTTTAAAAGCGTGGCCTAAGGCTCCAAAGTGTGTCTAAACTCTAAAATGTGCCATAAAATTCTTCTTTTCTTCTTTTGAGTTAATTTTGTGCTATTTTGCCTCTTTTTTCACTTATTTCCTACAAAATTTATAAAATCAAAAGATCAAAAAAATATACCATCAAAGCACAAAAGCATTCAATATTTAAGCACTAATCATCAATTTCTTGTATGAAGAAGCATAGAAAAACATGACATGATGACATGTAATCACAGCACCAAACTTAAACCTTGCTTGTCCCCAAGCAAGAAAAGAATCATGCAATAAAGATTGACAATCCAAGGTAAGAAGAATAGCAACTCAATGTTCATGGTTGGCTAGTTTTCCATGCATGCCACAATCACAAAAGAAAGGTAAATGATTGATGCTTCTATCTAGCTCAATTTATGAAATCTTTTCCTTATATTTTTCCTTGAAACAAGCTTTTGATTTTCTTATTAGCTTCTCTTTTTGGGTGCTTTGCCCCATGAGTTGATAACAAAGCTACGACTCTAAATGCTTTGTTTTCAAGTATTACCACTTGATACATAAGCACCAAAACCATTTAATTAGAGGACTTCTTCAAGCTCATTTGTTTCTTTTCTTTACTCTCTAATCATTGATGCTCAGAGCCTTGAGTTTTGAGGGAGTGCTTTTGCACTTGAGCCTAGCCTTGACTCTAAGTGTTTTGTTTTCAAGCTTTTTGCTTGATACATAAACACCATAAGTACTTAGCAAATGAAATTGTCATTGGTACTCAGAGCCTTTAGCTTTCTCATTCTTTCCCTTTTGCTTTTCTTGCCTTAATTTACAATTGCTTCTTCAAGGTTTTCATAATTTCCAAAGATTTCACAAAATGTCCTAGATGAAAACTTCAATTAAATAAAATCTAATGAAATTGAGCAATAATTAATCATACTAGCCTTTCAATACATGTATGCGTATGCTAAGTTCTTCTTTAATGACCTTGTTTGTTTATGATCATGATGCTTTATTGCTTTTGAACTCACAAAATCCAAGATGGTAGTTATAATGTCACAGCAAGATGTTATAATTTAGCAATCAAACTATGCTTATTCATACACACATGTATACAGAGAAGATAAAGACAGTCATGCAATTTACAGTGCTGGAAATAAGTAGGAGGAAAAAGGAACGTTACCACCTTGTAGTCCATCTTTACTGTTGATATCATTTTCCTCCCATTTTTCCCCTTCCTATACCAACCTAGAGTGTTTGATTATCCTCAAGCAACAATTGGTACAGTGGTGATGGGGTTTATAATGGATTATGAGTGTCTTACATAATGAAATGTTGGTAGTACAAGTGTTTAAGCAAGCAAAATGAAAAATAACAGTGAAGGCACAGGGAACAGAGACATTGTGATTGCCTAACTAAGAGGGTGTGCATGATACATTGCATAAAGAATAAGTGGCACACCAAACTTAGTGTGACACTTTCATTTGGAATTGATGCAAGTATCTAGTTAAGATTGAAAATAAATTGTGTTCCATAGCAACACCAAACTTAGAATGCAATCATATGTCAATTTATTTGAACTAAAACTAAACAAAGGGAACTGTTATATGTTAAATACAATTACCAAGGGAAAAATCTGTCATGAATAAGGATTTCTTGGTGAGATATTTAACAAAAACAGTTAAGGAGTAAAATAACTGGAAACATTAAAAATGAAGATTTAACTAAAACAAAGAGAATAAAAAAATGTCCAACCAAAAGAAAGATAGCACTGTAAAGGCATTATGATTATGTAGACAAGTGGTGTTGCTGGATTTCTTGCATAGAGAATTAAGTGGCACACCAAACTTAGAAACTTAGTGTGACACTTTCAATTTAGAATTGATGCAATCATCTATAAAGGTTGAAAACAGATTGTTGCAGGGCAACACCAAACTTAGAATGTAATCATATGCCAATTTATTGAAATTTAAACAAAGCAGACAGAGAAAATAAACAAAGCAAAGGAATGAAATGTTACCTAAGGTTGGGTTGCCTCCCAACAAGCGCTCTTTTAGTGTCATTAGCTTGATATGTTGTTCTCAACTTTCTTCCTCTTCTTCTAGTTTGTTAAGAGGAATGACCTCAAGAGGGGAGAAGATTTAGCTTTTGTCCCCTGTTCCGGTCTCTCCTCAGCAAGCTTCCTTTTGTTAATGGCTTGATTGAGCTTGCTTGCTGGATCAAGGGTAGGATTATTTGCAGTTGACCTTTTCTTGAATGTTATCCTTGGTATCTTGGTCACAATCCTCTTCT
This sequence comes from Arachis hypogaea, assembly GCF_003086295.3. Classification (NCBI taxonomy): domain Eukaryota; kingdom Viridiplantae; phylum Streptophyta; class Magnoliopsida; order Fabales; family Fabaceae; genus Arachis; species Arachis hypogaea. The sequence continues at coordinate 56,617,014 of NC_092036.1, forward strand.
CGGTGCTCTTGTTAGTTGCCTTCACTTCTTGGATATCAAGACTTGGTGGTTGTGTGTTGGTTTGAGTGTTCTCTTCATTAGAAGTTTCTTGCATTGGTGGTTCAATGAGCCCTTCTTCTATGCAACTTTCTGCTTCACTTGAGTTTGGACTTCCTTGATTGTCTTCCTCACTTTCTTATTTTTCTACTTCCTCTTTTGCATCCACCAATTGGTCTTCATCTTTCTTGCTTAGCAGTTTTGAGTGTTTCCTTATTTTCTCCAAGTGCTCATCCATCTTTTGAAGGAGGATTTCTTGCCTTTTTCAGAATTATTCTTATCTTTCCAATAATTCTCTAGACTTTTGAAGGAGATCTTCTGAATGTTGAGAGTAATTTTGTGGACATGGATGTGTTGTGGTAAAGTTGTTTTTAGGGGTATGGAATGAATTTTATGAATTGTGGAATGAATGTTGTGGTTGGTGAGATGAGTTGTATAGATCTTGGAGAAAACTGTGTGTTGAGGCATAATCAAGTGATGAAGAATTTTCAAATGAGAAACTGGGAGGTGAGGGTGGACAATTTTGCATAAATGAATTAAAGGTTTGCTCAAGTGATGATGGCTCTTGATAAGTAGAGTGTGCACTATCAAATGCTCTTTGATTTTGCTCCTTCCATCCACAATGTGAGTCATTAACGAATTCATCACAATATGGATCATGTTGTGGCATTGGGGAATAATCTTGCATGAATTTATCAAAAGCACACTCCAGTGATGATGTCTCTTGATGAACAAAGTATGGATCATCAAGATCTCTTTTATTTTGACCCTCCCAGTCATAATCTGAGTAGTTGTTATAGCAGTATGAATCATCTTGTGGCTCTGGGAGGTGTTCATACTTGTGTTTTCCTTGTTGATACTTCCATCCACCATTAGCATAACAATATGAATTATTTTGTGGTGTTGGATAATATTCCATGGAATTGTCTTAATTAGCATGTCCCCATTGGTTAGATTGCTCATATTTTGTTGATTCTTGGTGATATTCCTAGCCACCATTAGAATAATAACTTAAATCAATTTGTGGTGGTGGGAAATATCCCATATGATTCTCTTGCTCATCTTGTGGCTCTGAAGCATATCTCCATTGATTGGAGTGCTCAGAATCTGTGATTTCTTGGTGATATTCCCAGCCACCATTAGAATAGTCAATTGGTGATGGTGGGTAATATCCCATGAGAATAGTTTGATCAAAAGATGAGTTGAACTCCATTTGAATTTTGTAAAATACATCACCAATGAAAATTGAAATTCATGTCACAAGTGAGAATTTCTTAGTGAGGTAATAACTCAAACACCTTGGCATCAGAAAATTAAAAGAACAAAAACAAAGAAAATGCTTAATCTAGACTTCTAACCCACTTAATCATTGTCGATCTATATCAATCCCCGGTAACGACGCCAGTAACTTGATGAGGGAAAAATGATTCCACACAAACTCACCGGCAAGTGTACCGGGTCGCATCAAGTAGTAATAACTCAAATGAGTGAGGTCAATCCCACAGGGATTGATGGATCGAGCAACTTTAGTGAGGTGATTAGTTTAGTCAAGCTAATAGTGGTGAATTGAGTGAAATTTAACTAGCAGAAGGTAAATTGCAGTGAATTAAAAGTGCAGAAGAAGTAAATTGTAGAAACTTAAAGTGCAAGAAAGCAAAAGAGCTAAAACTTAAATTGCAAGAAAGGTTAATGACTGAAGCTTAAAGTGCAAAGAATCTAAATTACTGAATCTAAAGTGCAATGGAACTTAAATTGCATGAAGAATAAAAGGATTTGGGTGCTGGGAATTAAAACAGAACTGAAAAATGTGAAATACAGTAAACTAAAGAGCTCTTCAGATGAGAAAATTCAGAAACAGATCAATTCAGTACCAAAATAGAAATGTAAAAGTGCAGAAGAATAAAAAAAGAATGAAAACTTAAATCTTAATTATTCTCTTAATAAAACAGAAAAGAAGAAATTGCATAAGGAAGAAGACGAAAACAGAAAAGAAAAGAAAACCCATATCTAATCTTGATTCTCCAATTCTAGAAGGAAAAATTAAAAGAGAGCTTTCTATTCTACTCCTACTCCTACTGCTCTCTATTAGAGCCTAACCGTTCTTCTCAATGAAATGAAATTGATGCCTTTATATAGGCTTTTACAAAATGAAAATGAAATTAAAATTGAAAATAATTTACAATTAAATGCCAAATTCCTATTCTAGATGATCCTTGTGCCTTTAAGTGATGTCAATTGGGCTCTTCATGCTTTGGGGCTTTTGTTGGTTTGGCCTTGTATGAAGTGGGTCCGAGTGGCAATTGTTTGAAGTGAGTCAGGGGCATGCTTGTTGATGCTCCCAGTGGAACGCTCCATTGAGAAAATGAGCGTCCCGTTCACTCACCAAGCATGCTTTATTTGGGTGCGCATCTTTCTTCCCTAGCGCTCTCTTATTGAGCACTACGTTCCTTAGTTAAGTGCTACTCCTTTAGTGCGTGCCTTCCCTTAGTCAGCGCTCTCGAAATGAGCGCTCCATTGCTTTGTTCAAGCGCTGCCCCAAAAGTGTTTTTGGGCCTTAAAGATGCTTATCACTTGTGCTTCAATTTCATGCCAAATATAGATTAATTATATGTCGTTGGAAAGCTTTGAATGTCAGCTTTCCAACGCAACTATAAGCGCATCAATTGAACATCTGTAGCTCAAGTTATGGTCCTTTGACGAAGGCATGGTCGTGCTGTCAACGCCAAGTTAACTTAGTCAGCGCTCGGACAGCAAAAAGCTTGCTTCCAAGCTGAAATTCACGAAAAAGTTAAGAAAGTGAACGTGGCGCTCACTTCCAAAGTGAACGCTAGTTGTTTGTCACGCTTCCTTGATTTAGTCTTGGGCCACGCTTTTAAAAGCGTGGCCTAAGGCTCCAAAGTGTGTTTAAATTCTAAAATGTGCCCCAAAATTCTTCTTTTCTTCTTTTGAGCTGATTTTGTGCTATATTGATTTTTTCCCACTTATTTCCTACAAAATTTATAAAATCAAAAGATCAAAAAAATATACCATTTAAGCACAAAAGTATTCGATATTTAAGCACTAATCATCAATTGCTTGTCTAAAAAAGCATAAAAAAACATGACATGATGACATGTCATCAACCTACAACCTATACAATTCAAATACAAACCTAACTACCCATGATTCCCTCTTTTTTTTTTTCACATACTCAAGCATTCTCTTTAATTCACATTCCATATGCATTAATATTATTACTTTGCTTTGGGACATTTTTGTCCCCTTTTTATTGCATTTTTTTCTATATATATATATTTTTTTTTTCTTTTTCTTTTTCTATTTTTTTCTTTTTCTTTTTCTTTTGATATATTTTTTTCTTCATTCTATATTTTTTTCTTCTTGCAATAAAGTATATACAAGAGTATCAATGCATATGGTTTAAACATAACTAATACATGAGTATGTACCCAATTCCCAAGATCTTCAATGAAAATAGCAACATACTCTTACCTCAACCAATGTCCCAAGTTTCGTCACATTTAAATGATACACACGCTCACTAGTCTAAGCTAATCAAAGATCCAAATAAAGAACATTTATTATTTTTCGCTTTAAGGCTTGTAATGTGCTAAAATTAAGAACAAAAGGGGTTAAAATAGGCTCAAAGTTGGCTAACAATGGTTGATGAAAGGTAAGGCTATTTGGGTAAGTATGCTAAATGAAATGATGGCCTCAATCATATAAATGCTTGTGTACATGGAATAATGGACATAAAGAATCAAACAAATCAAAGATTACAATCATAGAAAGAGAATAATGCACACAAGAATGGAAATAAGTGGTTATATGATGTAACCACACAATTGGGCTCAAAACTTACATGCTTGTGTTCTTAGCTCAAAAACCATATTCCAAAATAAATTCTTTCAAGCGAGTTCAACACAAAAATATTTTTTTTCAAATTGGTAAGGTGCCCTAAAATAGTTTCTTGGAGAATCAATTATCACCCTAACCAAATAGTCCTAACATAAAAAGGTGGTAAAATGTATACGAATTCTAACTAACATGCAACCTATCATGCAATGCAATGACTATCTAACAAAGAAAATTAAGAATTGGTGTTGAAAAAGGAAGTGGTTACCCACGGAGATCGGTCGGACGACCTCCCCACACTTGAAGATTGCACCGTCCTCGGTGTATGCAAAGAAGAGCAAGATGGACGGGTTGCTACAACTGATGAGCTTCTTCAAAAGGTTGTGCGTAAAACTTGCTTGTTACCCCAACTAAAAGCTTTCCATTTCCCTCTTTTGGTTGCCAACCCTAAAAGGAGAGAAAAAGAAAGAAAATTAAGCATACAACAAAGATATCAAAGCAAACAGAATATAGGCGGGGGCTAATGCCAAATAAGAATATGGTTCTCATCTACAAGGTAGCTACAAAATGTGAGTGAGAAAACAATATAAGCTAAGGCATATCACTACACTTGATGCAAGAGTAAAATCAAAGCATAAGTAAGTGACATAAAGAGCATGTTGAGCATCAAGTTCGAACGAGAAAAAGTGGGTCATGAAAGACATGCAAGTTCATATCAATGCACAAAAGATGCAAAAGTCATCAAAGATTAAGTATTGACTTAAAAATTTCATCACCCAACAATACCAAACAAGTCAAGAAGCACCAATATAACCAAGAAAATTTCAACAATTGAGTAAGAGAATTCAACACTATTATTAAAATAAAAAAAAAACTTAGAAAGGAAAAGAAAAACAAGCTATAAGAACTAAATTAAAATGCAATGAATAAAAATATGTAAATGCAATAAACAAAAAAAAATGAAAGATGAGAAAAATAAAAAGTGAATTTTTTTTATTATCTCTTTTTTTTTTTGAAGAGGGGGAAAAGAAGAAAGTAAGAAAGGAAGAAGAGAGAAGAAGAAAGAAGAAAAATAGGGCGCGAGACGACGCTTATAAGCGTGGAATGCAGAAAGTGCAGGGGACGCGTAAGCGTCGCCCACGCGTACGCGTGGGTCCAAATTATGCTTTTCGCACAAATCCAACACAATTCTCGCACAACTCTCGGGTTTTTGTACCAGAAGTTATGGAAGTACAATCGACGCGTACGCGTCGTCCACGCTTACGCATGGACACGCTTTTCTTTCTTTTTTTATTTTTTTAAGAAACATAGAAAACAGATACAGGGTACTCTTCTAACCTAATAACACTCTAAATCAACCAAAATTCAAATTTAACAAAAATATTTTAGTTTTTGAAAAATTTTCAAAGACAAAACAAACAAAATTTGCACTTCAAGCAAAATGCAATTCAAAAACAACTATTTTAATCAAAACATGAAACTAATAAGTAACTAGCAACCAAAGCAAGATATGAAAAAGTATGAAAAGAAGAAAACTACCTAACAATGGCAACTCAATTCATTCATTGATTATATATACAAGAGAATGAAAAGAGTTTACCATGGTGGGATGTCTCCCACCTAGCACTTTTATTTGTTGTCCTTAAGTTGGACTTATGGGGAGCTCCTCATGAAGGTGGCTTGTGATTGAATCCATCCTTGAATGTCCACCAATGCTTGAACTTCCAATGAGCTCCATTCTTCAAAATTAATAGCACCAAGCTTTGATGAAGTTCCACACAAGCTAAGGGCTCCCAAAATCGATCTTCATATATTCCCGAATTCCAAATCTTGTTTCTACACCCATCTTTAAATTGATTATCATTATTCTATCTGGGTGGTTTAGCCTTGGAATTCTCAAAGACGCCTCCAAATAACTTCCTAGACCCATGCAATTTGGTTCTACACCAATCATTACTATTCAACTTTGAGCATGCAACCATCATGAACTTAGAGTGATGTTTCCAACCACTACACAACTCTTTCTTACTCTTAAGTCCACAAAGAGCTCTAAGTTGACAATTATTTTCAATCAAACCATATTCAAGTGAGAAAGTAAATCTTAGGGATAAGAATTTTACCCACTTGAATGTTCTATAGGATGGTGACTTAGGAAGGGGTAGTCCTAATGATCTTGCAAGTTCTACTCCCTTGTGCTCTTCCTTGACTATCTCCACCTCTTTGCAAGCTTCTTCCATTTCAACCTCTTCCTCTTGGTAGCTCTCTTCTAATTCAATCTCTTCTTTATTGATCACTAAGGGTATGGTAGGTTGTGTACATTCTTCCATGACTTCAATTACATGTCCAATGGGAGAGGATTCAATTATAGATAGAAACTCATCAATGATTAAATCTATCTCTTGATCAACCTCTTCAAAGTCTTCAACCATGATATGCCTTGGAGGTTGCGCACCCTCCTCAACATTAATATCAAGCTTCTTGGAAGAGGGCTCCATTATTCTACATTCCTATGGACCTTCAATATCTCCCAAATCTTCAACCACTTCTTCTTCTTTTTCAACAATCATGGCTTCCTCCAATTGCTCCAATACAAAATCCCACTCCTTGTTCTCCACTGGAGCTTTTAATCCCTCTTTCATACTCTGTTCCTCGTTAGATTCTTCACATGTGGCCTTGGAAGTACTTTGAGTGCATGAGAATCGGGAGGCCAAAGTGTGTACTACCTTGGTCAATGTAGTCACAAATTCTAGTGTGCTCCTTTGCATATCTTCTTGCCCTTGAAGAAGAGGGCCAAGGGTATCATCCATTGGAGATGGGGGTGGATAGAAGGGTTCATTATTTTAGAAAAAGTGTTCATAATAGGAAGATGGTTCTTCTTGGCGGAAATATAGAGATGGTGTGTATTGAGGTGGTTCTTGGGAGTAATTGTGATAGACTTGTGGTTGTTCTAAGTGTGGTTCATATGGCTCATATGGTTGTTGGTATAATGGATAAGGATTAGGGTCATATGGAGGTGTTTGGTGGTAGAGGGCTTGTGAGTATGGTGGTTCAAAATTATGTTGAGGAGGTGGTTCATAGGCATATGGTGGTGGTAGTTTATAGTCACAAGGAGCTTTACCATAGCCACTTGATTGGTATCCATCATAGAATGGTTGTTGCTCATAATACATTGGAGGGGGTTGTTGCCAAGAGGGTTGATCAAATCCTTGAGGCTCCTCCCATCCTTGATTGTTCCATCTTTGATGCATGTTGTCATTGATATTCACATTTCCTACAACATAATTTGAACCGAACTCATAGCCAAAATGATGAGAATTCATAGTGAAAGGACAAAATAAAAACAAAAACTAACAAGAAACAAGGAAAACTAGATCCTAAAACTAGCAAAACAACAAAAAATCAAGATATATACAATATCAAATATATGTACAATAACCAATAACAAGGCACACAATTGCAATTCCCCAGCAACGATGCCATTTTGACGAATGGAAAATTGTCGGTGTCGGTATAGAATTTCACAAATAAAATCTCGTTGCAAGTATAGTTCTAAACCAACAAAAAATTCCTCAATCAAAAATTTATTTGTCACAAGTACAAACCCCAATAAAAATAAACCGAAGTATTTACACCCCGGGATGTCTCTCAAGGAATTGCAGGGAAGTGTCCTCCATTATTGGTTATGGGTTGTATATTTTGGGGTTACGAATAAGGAATAAGAAAAATAAATGAAACTCAAATGATAAAAAGGTCTTGGCAAAGGTTGATGGTTAAGGATCTTTATCCTTGTCACTAACCACAATATGATAATTGCAAGGATCAATCCTATTAAGTCATCCTCTAACAAGTGAAGTAAAGTCAAATGAGCTATATTAATCATAATCCATAAGTCCTAGCCACTCACTAATTTACTTAGTGAAAGCTAGAGTCAATGGACACCAATTATCAATCATTTGGACATTAGCAACTTAAGTTACCATCCCAAGTCAAGAGTATAAAAATCTACTCTAACATCCTACCAAGCATTTTATCAAACACTTGGAAGGCATAAAAGGAAACCATAATAAAATGACAAGATATATAAAATCTAACACTACCAAATGCAAGGAAATAACAATAACAAAGCAATTAAAAAATAAAGGAACATAAAACATGAAATTGCATTAATAGAAATCAAAGGAAACAAAAGTGCATGAACATGAGAATAACAAAATAAAGGAAATAGCAAATAAAACTAAGAAAACAAGGATGTAGCAACAAGAAATTGAGAAGGAAAGTAAATGAAATCAACAATTAAAACCTAGATCTAAGAAAATCTACCCTAATTCTAACCTAAATTCTAGAGAGAAGGGAGAGCTTCTCTCTCTAGAATTCTAACCTAAAACATGATGAAAACTCCAACTAACACTACTTGGTTCATCCCCCTTCAATCCTTGGGTTCAATAGCATTAGAAATGAGTTGGATTGGACCCAAAATGAGCTAGAAATCGCTGGCCACGAGTTGCTCAAAATGACCCATGCTGATCCTGCAACGCGTGCACGTGGACCGACGCGTACGCGTCCCTAAACGCCAAGAAATTATAGAAAATTTTATATCATTTTAAAGCCCTGGATGTTAGGTTTCCAACGGAATTAAAACTGTCTCATTTGGATCTTTGTAGCTCAAGTTATGATTGATTTAGTAAGAAGAGGTCAAAATTGACAACTTAGAAGTTCCTTCAATTCTTCATGAGTTCTCCATTTTTACATGCTTTTTCTTCATTCTCTCAATCCAATCTTTGCCTTCTAAACCTGAAATCACTTAACAAACATATCAAGACATCTAATGAAATCAAGGTGAATTAAATTTAGCTATTTTAAGACCTAAAAAGCATGTTTTCACTCTTAAGCACAATTAAAGGAGAATTACAAAAATCATGCTATTTCATTGAATAAATGTGGGAAAACATGATAAAATTCCTCTAAATTCAACACAAGATAAACTCTAAAAATGGGGTTTATCAAGGGGTCAAGCCTTGTGTTGCCTGAAGGAACAACAATATCAATTGGAGCAACCAAACCAACACGAGTAGGTGCTCTAACCTGTTGATATAACAAAAAAGATAAGAAACACTCTTGAATATAAGTTGGCAAGTACTAGATTCAAGAAAAAGCATTTTAAGGATCATTAATAGCATCATATTCACTGAGCAAAAACAAACACACCATCCTATTAGGTAGAAGTATGTCACATCGAGAATTTTAAACTAACAAATATTGTACCGTGATTCCTATAAGACTTCTACATAAGATCAACAAGCTTAAAGAAATGCAAGTAACATTGTTAAACACATATGCATATGTACAAGCATCAAAACAAAGTTGAAACTTCTGACAGTTAATTTTGGGTAAACAATGCCAATGAAAATAAAAAACCATAAGAAAGTTAGAGAACACCAAACAACAAATTAATATAGGAACAGATAACACTAAACCAAAATTGAAATGGGAACACCAAACAACAAATTAAAATCAAATAATTAAAAAATCGCAACCACAAAAGTTAGAGAACAAATTAAAAATAAACAAAGATTAAGAATCAAGATTTGAACAGAAACTGGCACTGAAAAATAGATGCAGACAAAATACAGGAACAAAAACCAAGAACAGAATCGAGCAATGAAAAATAGATGCAGTGAAAAATAAAGAACCAAAAATGAGGAATAGAATCAACTCAAGTACAGAACAGGAAAAAATCAAAGCATTTAAAAATCATAACAAAGATCAAGAATCAAGAATATCAACCAAGAGAATACTAGAGAACTGCAGAAAATATGCCAACCAAGAATCAAGAACAAATTAAAAATAAAAACTAAAATCAAGAACTAAAATACTTAGAAACAGACCAGAATTAACTCAAGAACATAATAGAAAAACAAATAGAAGTAGTGTAAAATCAGATAAAAAATCAAGAACCCAGTCAGAGGCTCCATTCTTGATGATGCAGATAGAGAGTGGTAGAGTGCAGGGAGGAGTGGAGGAAGACGCGGTGGCTGCCAAAAGGGGAGAGGCACTGGACGACGACGGCTGGACGGGGCTCGATGATGTAGGTGAAGGGGCTTGACGCAATGGCGAAGGGATGAAGATGCTGCTACCTGCTGGCTCGATACCGCAGCAAAAAATGGAAAGGGGTTAGGGGTTTGCAGAGACGGAAGGTTACGGCAGAGGAGGGAGCATCGACAGAGGCTTTGCGAGCATCGACGATGTTCTTCGCGGAGTGCTGTGGTTCTTCGCGGAGTGCTAGGGTTCTTCGATGTTCTTTGGAGTGCTGAAGAGAGGGTTAATCGTCAGTGTTTAGGATGAGGGACAATGAAGAGAGGGTTAACCACTGCCATATCTGAAAGATTTAGGGTTTAGGTTCTTTAAAAGTGGGAGAAATGGTATTGGGCCAAGAAGATGGAGAAAGATGAAGTTTTGAAGAGAGAGGATGTGCCAATTGTGTAAGTCGTCAAAGTCATTTCAAACGGACTTTATTGAAATATTTTTTTTCTTTGGAACATTTTGGCTACGCTTTAGAAGCGTGCCAAAATACTTGTAAGAAACAGCTACGCTTTTAAAATGACACAATAATGAAATCATGTTGCTACGCTTAAAAAGCGTGCCTGTTTCTCTCTATGGTTACGCTTTTTAAGCGTAGCAAAAAAAAGCATGGCCAAATCTCGAATTAATTGCCACTCTCATAAAAGCGTAGCGATTGACCTTTTTTGCCACGCTTTCGAAGCGAAGCAAAAAAAGCGTGGCCAAATCTCTCTTCAACTGCCACACCTTAAGCACCTTGCTAGCACATACACTCACTATGGTAGCTTGCATACATCAATTCTCATCTATTTTTCACAGGCATATATCACATGCACAAGAAGCAATGAAGGCTATCTAGCCAAATTCCATGACGAGTAAAGCACTAAGTTTGGTGTACACGCCAAGTCTACTAGGACTTGACACACTATTGCACACATTCATATTTTTGCTTATATCTTGGTCTAATTTAGTTTTTTCTTTAGCTAATTCCACTTCATGTATCCTACTTGCTCCATGCACATTATGATAATAAGCTTGGTTCTCTCCTGCATTAAAAAAATTAATTTCATTTGTTTTATTTGAATAAGCTTTTGCATCATTCACTGGCTTTCACTAGATAATCATAATGATTCATAATTCTGTCACCACTATTGTTCTTTGTTACTTGAGGATGAGCAACTATTCTAAGTTTGGTGTCAGAGGCTATGTAAAACATAGCCTAGAAGGACAAAAAAGGTGACAACCCTATTTTTAGCTTTAATTCTTTATAGATATTTTTGTCTTTGGTTGATAATCATGATTTACTTATCTTCAATTTACTCTACTTTTGAGATTGCTTGTACCCAATATATTTAAACATGCTACAAAGAGTTTTTGAAAGAATGGAAAATTGAAGAAAATTTTTAAAATATTAGAGTAAGTAAGATTAAAAAAAGTGGTGGTTTGATAATGTGATTAGGTAATGAGTTTTGTACTTGTGGAAACTTGCATGAGATTTCTAGACAGGGAAAGACATTTAAAGAATTATTATGGAGGTTTTCTATATAACTAATAAGTAGCAAGAAAAGAAAAAAGAAAGAAAACTAAAAAGCAAGGCCCAAGGCTCTGAGCACCAATGATTAAGAAGTATAAAAAGAAACAAAACTTCAAAGAAGTTGATTTCTTAATTGTGTGCTTGTGGTATTCCTGTGTCAAGGAGAAAGGCTTGAGCAAGTAAATCCTAGGAGTGTTTCAACACCCGATTCCTTGAACCAACTGGTTCGAGAGTGTTGATTGAAAGCTTAATTTAAAAGCCACCTTGAGATAGAACACTTAGAGTCAAAGTTAAGGGCAATCACCTCAAAAATAAAAGGATTAAGAAAAGAAAACAATAATCATAACAAGAAAAAAAATGTTGTCTTCGAAGTGAAAATGTATAAAAAGCTGAGTCTTCCATAATATCATCTGAATGAATTTCCTAAACTCTAAGACTTTCAAGTATAAGGACTAACAAGTATTGGAATTCATGCATAAGCATATGATTAAGTTCACCCCATTATCTCTTGGTCATGTTACTTACTGAGACCTCAAGCAATTCTTCAACACAATTCAATCAAGAAAATCTTTTATGCATAGTATTTTTCTTGCCAAGAAAGATCTTGAGTTTGGTATTGTGATGCATGAGCATCTTTAGTTATTTTGATTCATTCTATCTTTAAATAAAGTTAGTGATCTCTTGTTTTTATTAAGATTTTCATGCTTTTAATCAATGTTTGTTGAAGTTTCCTTCTTTGAACAAAGTTAGTGATGAATCCATATTTGAAGATAAATTTTAGTTTGATTTGAGTAGATTTCATCATATAAACCCACATTTATTCCTCTAAATAGCATGCTTTTGTGTTTTCTCTCTAAATGATGTCTAATTGTAAAAACATGCTATTTTGTGCTTAAATTAATCAATTTTATTCCACTTTCATTCCATTCGATACCTTGATATGTTTGATGAGTAATTTCAGGTGTAATAGGTAGGAATGGCTTGATGAGAGTGGAAGAGAAGCATGAAATTGGGAGAAAACGTGAAGAAATCAAAGGAGAGAAGCATTTCAGAGTGTGCCCACGCACAAGGGTCAAAATCAGCACATGTGCCCATGCACAGTTCTATGCGTACGCACAGAATGGAAATCAGCAAGTGTGCCCATGCACAACTTTTGTGCGTGCGCACAGAAAAAAAATCAGCAAGTGTGCGTATGCACAAGTCCCTGCGCGTGACTATTTTAAAAAGTCACATGGCTTGCGATTTGAGGAGCTTTTTGGCCCATTTCTGAAGGCTTTTGAGCATATTTGAAGAGGGAAGCAACACCATATGGGAGATACACTAACATACATCATAGGATACACTTAGAGTAGTTCAGGGTAGTTTAGTTTAGGTTTTCTCTCAAATTTCCTTAGGTTAAATTAGGGTTTGTAGTATTTTATTGTTCAATTTTGGTCTTGGATTTTGCTATTCCATTGTAAGTATTCTTTAATTTTCTCTTTTATCACATTACTTGTTTTGCACTTTCTTATACTTTCATTTCCTTTATTAATATATACATATTTTGGCAATTTTGAGTTTGAGTTAATGAATTTGATGTTAGATGGCTTTTATATGTTTGTTTGAGTTGCCTTTGTTGATTTGGATCATTTGTGGTTCATAGTTTTCATCATTTTCCCAATTTTTTGCTATGTTTTATGACTATGCCCACTATGTGTTTGATGAAATGCCAATTGTGATTATGGGGTAAATTTCTACCCTTTGGCTTGGGGAAATGAGTTTATAGATTACTAGAGTCATAATGTCCAATATTTAGTGATGATTCTTGGGTTGTTAGTTGTTATTATTTCCACTAACACTAGTAACTTACTAAGGTAATAATTAAGTTAGCTAGGATTTGTGGATTAATAACAATTATTCTCACTTGACTTACTCTTCGATGTTAAGGGTAGACTAAGTGATATTAATCCATCATAATTATCATAGTTGTGGTTATGGCAAGGAAGAAGTTCCATAACTCATCTTAAGTCAAGGCTTCATTTATGTTTTAAACCACTCTTTACTCACTTAAAAGCTTTACTTGTCCATATTACATAAATAGTTCTTTTATTCCTTTATTAGTTTATTAATTGCAATTTTGAATCGTTCTTTAATTCCTTTATTTTGCTTGCTTCTTTATTGAAAACCCTCTTGATTCTCACAACTAATTTTATGCACTTGTTGGCACTAGTTTCGAGGGAAGACGACCCGAGGTTTGATTACTCTCGGTTAATTTGAATTAGAAATTTTAAACTCCGATGTTTGGGATTTGGTTATCGGTTTGGTCTATACTTGCAACGGAAGTTATTTTAAGTGAAAAAATCCAAACCGGTGCAAAATATTTAACACCAAGTTTTTTGGCGCCGTTGCCAGGGAACTTAGTTCAATTGAGTGCTATGATTTTGGTTGTTGTGAATATGTGAATAGTGTGAATAGATACTTTTTGGGTTGTTTGATTGTTTTTTCTATTAATTGGGATTTTGTTTCTTTTGTTAATTGATGTCTTTAGATTTTATTTTCAATTTTCTCTATGAGTTATCACCCTCTTGGTTTGGAGTATAGTTATAATCATTTTGTAGGGCTTGATAAGTTCAATTTTGGATTGCATCATGGGATTAGAGCATCAATTTTAGAAGGAGCAACCACCTCTATACTACAATGAGCAAAACCCTCCCCAATATGCATACCCAAACCAAGGATATGGTGGATTTCACTTTCATTATGCACCTCCACCATCATATACCTATGACCCACACCCCCAACATAATCATCAATCACCACATTTTCAAATACAACACCAATACCAACATCCACCTTCTTACATACCACCTCAAAACACTTACAAATATGAGTCACCTCCCACATATATAACATTTTCCCCACACTTTGAACCTCATTTTTCACCCCAATATGAAGCTTTCCCACCCTTTGCCCAAGACCATCAAGACTTTCAAGTTTTTCTCTGAGAGCAAGAAGGATTCCGGAGGACACAAGGGCAATTCATGGCCACCATAGCCGAAGCGGTGAACCGCTTGGTCCTACTTCGCTAATCCGATCAAGGCATTCCTCTTGAGGAGTGTGAAGGGTCAAATAAAGATTGTAGTGAAGATGAGAGTGTGGAGCCACAAGGAAAAGAAGAAGAGATAGAGCATGAATTAACAAGAGGGAGAAAGTGGAGTATTGGAACTAGAGGAGAGAAAGGGAGAATTGAGGGAGATTGATCAAGATGTGGATTCCATCATTGATGATTTTTTGTCCACCTTGGTCAATCCCCTTAATGATCCTAATGAGCTTTTTTCCATTGAGTTTAAGAGAGACATGGAGGTAGACTTCTCGCAACCTCCTTGTTATGACTTGAGTGATGGGAAAGGGTAAGTTGGCGAGGAAGCAATTCCGGTCCAAGAGCACATTGAGTGGGTGACAATTTCATCTATGGACTTCATTGGCCCCCATCAATATGCTACATTAGAGACGGATTACCAAATCAAGATCTTTCTTGGGTTGGTACATGGTGGAGAAAGGGGTGCTGGTTGCCAAGTGAATCCAAGGTTCTTCAAGAAAACCAATTCAAGCCTTGGGATTCAAGTGGGATGTAAAGCACAATTGAGTGAATTCCGGAGAGTGTTGGGTTGCTTCAAGGGTCATTTGAGAGCTTTTCCATCTGGCTTTAAGCATAAAGATCAACAAGAAGGAGAGCGGATACCTAGAATATGGGATCCCGTAGGAGCCTTAAGGACCAGGCTTGGATGGAGATTCAAAGAAGAGTGGAAACAGAAGCCACCCTAGTAAGAGTCTCCTCAAAAAGTCCAACTTAAGGACTATAAACCAAATGGATGATGATGAGTGTCACAGATTATCACATCCATCAGGTTGAAGTACGAGTGAATATCTTAGAACAAGAATAAGCGTGAATTGAATAGAAAAACAATAGTACTTTGCATTAATTCATGAGGAACAGCAGAGCTCCACACCTTAATCTATGAGGTGTAAAAACTCCACCGTTGAAAATACATAAGTGATGAAGGTCCAGGCATGGCCAAATGGCCAACCCCCAAAACGTGATCAAGAGATCAAAAGTGATCCAAAGATAGTCTCAAAAATGATCTAAAGATATGAATATAATAGTAAAAAGTGATATTTATACTAAACTAGTAAACTAGGTTTACAGAAAATGAGTAACTAAGTGTAGATAGTGCAGAAATCCACTTCCAAGACCCACCTAGTGTGTGTTTGGACTGAGCATAGAAGCTTTCACGTGCATATACTCTTTTTGAAGTTTAAACGCCAATTTTGGTGCCAGTTTGGGCGTTTAACTCCAGCTTTGGTGCCAGTTCTGGCGTTTTACGCCAGAAAAGGGTCTCTAGTGGGCGTCTGGATGCCAGTTTGGGCCATCAAATCTTGATAAAAGTATGGACTATTATATATTGCTGGAAAGCCCAAGATGTATACTTTTCAACTTAATTGAGAGAGAGCCGATTGGGCTTCTATAGCTCCAGAAAATCCATTTCGCGTACAGAAGGGTCAGAATCCAACAACATCTGCAGTCCTTTTTCAGCCTCTGAATCAGATTTTTGCTCAGATCCCTCAATTTTTGCCAGAAAATACCTGAAATCATAGAAAAACACACAAACTCATAGTAAAGTCCAGAAATGTGAATTTTGCATAAAAATTAATAAAAATATACTAAAAAGTAACTAAAACATACTAAAAACTACATAAAAAATAATGCCAAAAAGCGTATAAATTATCCGCTCATCAGTTATGCACATGAATTGGAAAAATAATAACAAATCAAAGGCACATAAATTAGGCATCATCGAAATTGCAGATTCCTTTATCATCTCACATCTTAAATTGAAAATAAAAATAAACCAAACGAGGGTTCATTTGACGACACAGAGCTTCAGTTGCACGAACAAGAATTAGCATTAATAGCAGAAAACTAAATTCGAAGCTTATGAGTTGAAGCCGCAAGATCTAAAATAGTAAAAATAATGAGTAACACAAACGTGAAGATCTAACTTGGAAGAGAATGAAATGAAGGAGTTGTAAGAGAGAGCACAGAAAACCGAAGCTACGAACGAGTCGACTCGACGATACCTGAAGGAGTAGATCGGAGCTGCAAGAAGGATCTGAGTCAAAGAGCGAGTTTGTGAGCCCTAAATCAAAAATGAGAGAGAAAGCTAGAAAGTGATAGGTATGATCCTTTCTCTTCTCTGGGCAACATAGAAAGGGATAGAAGGATCTGAGTCAAACAGCACAGTTGCTTGACCTGAACTGCGGCGGCGAGGGTGGTAGCGACCACGGCGGCTAGGGCGGCAGCGACCGCTATGGCGAGCTTGGACGGTGAGGTTAGGCTCTCTCTTCTCTGAGACCTCTCTTTGGTTTCTCTGAATCTCTTATTTGAGTTATTTCTTTAGTTTAGATATAAAATTATTTTATTAAAAAGGTAATAATAGTAATAATGATAATTATCATTACAATATAATTTTAATAAGAATAATACTGGCTATAATTTTATAGCCACTAAAATTTTTTCGCTAAAAAATATTTTAATGATAATAGTACTAGTCATAACTCTATGATTACTAAAAATTTTACACACAAAATTTTTATGTATTTATTAGTGGCAATAAAAATAATTACCATTATAAGATATAGTAACAATGGCAAATATATAATTTTTGCAAAAACATAACTTAAATTAAGGAATTAATAGCCATTATGTTATTGCCACTAAAAATTTGTCGCTAAAACATATTTTTTTGTAGTGCGAGGTTTGATTACTTTCGATTAATTTGAATTAGAAATTTTAAACTCTGATGTTTGGGATTTGGTTACTGGTTTGGTCTATACTTACAACAGAAGTTATTTTAAGTGGAAAAATCCAAACCGGCACAAAATGTTTAACACCAATTAGTAAATTTCTTATATTAATTGAGATTTTTGTCCTTTAATCAATGTTTCTTGGAGTTGCTTTGTGCTTTGATATGTTTAAGGAGTTGTTGAAAGATTTCAGGCAAGAACAAGTGAAGAGAATGACAATCAAAGAAGCCTTTGCGAGAAACAAAAAAGGTGGTATACAAGAGGAAGCACACTCCCAGGGAAGCAAGAGTTGGAAAAAGCCCAAGGAAGTTTAAAGAGAAATTGCAACCCTAACCTCTCCATACTCCAACAAGGATAACTTGAGTTAGAGAGATCCAAATGAAGTAGTTCCAATGGCATTAAAATGCTAACCTTTGGAGCTTTCCAATGATATATAATAGTTCAAAGAGAATACTGAATCTAAGAGTGAAAATCACCATTCTTTGTCGCACACCACTCTTGGCGTACTATATGCCAAGACAATGACCCTCTCATATTCCAACGAGCATAACCTGAGTTATTGGTGGATGAAATTGTGATAAAAGAGTTCCAGGCACTTTTAGAGAAGCTCACAACCCCGTTCAACTTAACCAGCAAGTGTACTGGGTCATCCAAGTAATACCTTACGTGAGTAAGGATCGATCCCACAGAGATTGTTGGTATGAAGCAAGCTATGGTCACTTTGTAAATCTCAGTTAGGCAGATTAAATGGTTATGGGTTTCGAAAATTAATAATAAATAGAAAATAAAAAGGGATAGAAATACTTATGTAAATCAATAGTGGGAATTTCAGATAGGCGTATGGAGATGCTGTTCTCCTCTCGAATCTCTATTTTCTTATTACATTCATCCAATCCTTCCTACTCCTTTCCATGGCAAGCTGTATGTAGGGCATCACCATCATCAATGGCTACTTTTAATCCTCTCGGGAAAATGGTCCTATGCGCTGTCACTGCACGGCTAATCGTCTGGAGGCATCACCCTTGTTGATAGCTACATCCCATCCTCTCAGTGAAAATGGTCCAAATGCTCTGTCACAGCACGGCTAATCATCTGTCGGTTCTCAATCAAGTTGGAATAGAAACCATTGATTCTTTTGCGTTTGTCACTAACGCCCAGCCTTCAGGAGTTTGAAGCTCGTCACAGTCATTCAATACCGGAATCTTACTCGGAATACAACAGACAAGGTTAGACTTTCCAGATTCCCGGAATCCTACTCGGAATACCACAGACAAGGTTAGACTTTCCGGATTCCCATGAATGCTGCCATCTATCTAGCTTATACCACGAAGATTCTGTTGGGGAATCTAAGAGATATGCGCCCGGCCTAAGGTAGAACGGAAGTGGTTGTTAGTCACGCGCGTTCATAGGTGAGAATAATGATGAGTGTCACGGATCATCACATTCATCAAAGTGTTGTGCAATGTATATCTTGGAATAAGAATAAAAGAGAATTGAATAGAAAGTAATAGTAATTGTATTGAAACTTGAGGTACAGCAGAGCTCCACACCCTTAATCTATGGTGTGCAGAAACTCCACTGTTGAAAATACATAAGTGAAAGGTTCAGGCATGGCCGAATGGCCAGCCCCCTGGTCTAAGGACTAGGCGTCCAGAGATGTCTAATACACTAGTAAAAAGTCCTATTTATAATAAACTAGCTACTAGGGTTTACATGAGTAAGTAATTGATGCATAAATCCACTTCCGGGGCCCACTTGGTGTATGCTTGGGCTGAGCTTGGTCTATCCACGAGCTGAGGCTTTTATTGGAGTTGAACGCCAAGTTGTAACGTGTTTTGGGCGTTCAACTCCGGGTCGTGACGTGTTTCTGGCGTTTTACTCCAGACAGCAACATGGAACTGGCGTTGAGCGCCAGTTTACGTCGTCAATTCCCGAATAAAGTATGGACTATTATATATTGCGGGAAAGCTCTGGATGTCTACCTTTCAACGCCGTTGAGAGCGCGCCATTTGGAGTTTTATAGCTCCAGAAAATCCATTTCGCGTGCAGGGAGGTCAGATTCCAACAGCATCAGCAGTCCTTTGTCAGCCTCCTATCAGAGTTTTGCTCAAGTCCCTCAATTTCAGCCAGAAATTACCTGAAATCACAGAAAAAAGCACAAACTCATAGTAAAGTCCAGAAATGTGAATTTATCATAAAAACTAATGAAAACATCCCTAAAAGTAGCTTGAACTTACTAAAAACTACCTAAAAATAATGCCAAAAAACGTATAAATTATCCGCTCATCACAACACCAAACTTAAATTGTTGCTTGTCCCCAAGCAACTGAAAATCAATTAGGATAAAAAGAAGAGAATATACTATAAATCCCAAAATGTCAATGAATATTAATTCTAATTAGATGAGCGGGACTTGTAGCTTTTTGCTTCTGAATAGTTTTGGCACCTCACTTTTTCCTTTGAAGTTTAGAATGATTGGCTTCTCTAGGAACTTAGAATTTTGGATAGTGTTATTGATTCTCCTAGTTAAGTATGTTGATTCTTGAACACAGCTACTTTTGAGTCTTGGCCGTGGCCTTAAGCACTTTGTTTTCCAGTATTACCACCGGATACATAAATGCCACAGACACATGACTGGGTGAACCTTTTCAGATTGTGACTCAGCTTTGCTAGAGTCCGCAGTTAGAGGTGTCCAGAGCTCTTAAGCACACTCTTTTGCTTTGGATCACGACTGTAACCACTCAGTCTCAAGCTTTTCACTTGGACCTGCATGACACAAGCACATGGTTAGGGACAGCTTGGTTTAGCCGCTTAGGCCTGGATTTTATTTCCTTGGGCCCTCCTATCCATTGATGTTCAAAGCCTTGGATCCTTTTTACCCTTGCCTTTTGGTTTTAAGGGCTATTGGTTTTTTCTGCTTGCTTTTTCTTTTTCTTTCTATTTTTTTCGCCAAAATTTTTTTTCGCAAGCCTTTGCTTTTTCACTGCTTTTTCTTGGTTCAAGAATCAATTTTATGATTTTTCAGATCATCAATAACATTTCTCTTTGTTCATCATTCTTTCAAGAGCCAACAGTTTTAACATTCATAAACAACAAGATCAAAAATATGCACTGTTCAAGCATTCATTCAGAAAACAAAAAGTATTGTCACCACATCAATATAATTAAACTAAATTCAAGGATAAATTCGAAATTCATGTACTTCTTGTTCTTTTGAATTAAAAACATTTTTCATTTAAGAAAGGTGAAGGATTAATGGAATTATTCATAACTTTAAGACATAGTTACTAAACACTAATGATCATGAAGTAGAGACACAAAACATAAATAAACACGAAGCATAAAAAATCAAAAAACAGAGAAATAAGAACAAGGAATGAGTCCACCTTAGTGAGGGTGGCGCCTTCTTCTTGAAGGACCAACAATGTCCTTCAACTCTTCTATGTCCCTTCCTTGCCTTTGTTGCTCCTCCCTCATTGCTCTTTGATCTTCTCTTATTTCATGGAGAATGATGGAGTGCTCATGATGTTCCACCCTTAATTGTTCAACATTGTGGCTCAAATCTTCTAAGGAGGTGTTGAGTTGTTCCCAATAGTTGTTGGGAGGAAAGTGCATCCCTTGAGGCATCTCAGGGATTTCTTGATGATGAGCTTCCTCATGCATCTCTTGAGAACTGTGAAGGGTCTCTCTTGCTTGCTCCATCCTCTTCTTGGTGATGGGCTTATCCTCTTTAATGGATATGTCTCCTTCTATGATAACTCCATCTGAGTAACATAGATGGCAAATAAGGTGAGGAAAAGCTAGCCTTGCCATGGTGGAGGGCTTGTCGGCTATTTTGTAGATTTCATTAGAGATGACCTCATGAACTTCTACTTCCTCTCCAATCATGATACTATGAATCATGATGGCCCGATCCACAGTAACTTCAGATCGGTTGCTAGTGGGAATGATGGAGCGTTGAATGAACTCCAACCATCCTCTAGCCACAGGCTTGAGGTCCAGTCTTCTTAGTTGAACTGGCTTGCCTTTGGAGTCTCTCTTCCATTGAGCTCCTTCCACACATATGTCCGTAAGGACTTGGTCCAACCTTTGATTAAAGTTGACCCTTCTAGTGTAGGGGCGTTCATCTCCTTGCATCATGGGCAAGTGGAATGCCAACCTCACATTTTCCGGACTAAAATCTAAGTATTTCTCCCGAACCATTGTGAGATAATTCTTTGGACTCGGGTTCATACATTGATCATGGTTCCTAGTGATCCATGCATTGGCATAGAACTCTTGAACCATTAAGATTCTGACTTGTTGCATGGGGTTGGTTAGGACTTCCCAACCTCTCCTTCGGATCTCATGTCGGATCTCCGGATACTCATTTTTCTTGAGCTTGAAAGGGACCTCAGGGATCACCTTTTTCCTTGCCACAACATCATAGAAGTGGTCTTGATGGCTCTTGGAGATGAATCTTTCCATCTTTCATGACTCGGAGGTGGAAGCTTTTGTCTTCCCTTTTCCTTTTCTAGAGGATTCTCCGGCCTTAGGTGCCATTGATGGTAATGGAAAAACAAAAAGCTTATGCTTTTACCACACCAAACTTAAAATATTGCTCGTCCTCGAGCAAGAGAAGAAAGAAGAGAAGAAGAAGAAGAGAATATGGAGGAGAAGGGTAAGTGTAGGTTCGGCCAAGGTATGGAAGAGGGGGTTGTGTGGTATGAAAATGAAGTAGAATGGAAGGGTATATATAGGGAAAGGGGAGAGGGTAGGTTCGGCCATTTAGGGTGGGATTGGGTGGGAAAGAAAATTTGAATTTGGAAGGTAGGTGGGGTTTATGGGGAAGGGTGGATGGATGTGAATGGTGAAGAAGGTAATTGGGAAGAGAGATTGAGGTGATTGGTGAAGGGTTTTGGGAAGTGTGACATGGGGAAGAGTAAAATAGGATTAGGAGGTAAGGTGGGAATGTGTTAGGTGGAGATCTTGTGGGGTCCACAGATCCTGAGGTGATCCTGTGGGGTCCACAGATCCTGAGGTGTCAAGGAATTCCATCCCTGCACCAAATAGGCATGTAAAATGCCTTTGCACACTATTCTGGCGTTTAAACGCCCATTGGTGCACGTTCTGGGCGTTCAACGCCCACATGTAACATGTTTCTGGCGTTGAACGCCAGTTTCATGCTTGTTACTGGCGTTCAGCGCCAGCTTTTCCTCTAGGCACATTCCTGGCGTTCAAACGTCAGAATGTTGCTTGTTTCTGGCGTTCAGCGCCAAATTCATGCTCTGTTCTGGCGTTGAACGCCAGCCAGATGCTCCTTACTGGCGTTGAACGCCAGTCTGTGCTTCCTCCAGGGTGTGATTTTTCTTCTGCTGTTTTTGATTCTGTTTTTAATTTTTATATTTTTTTTGTGACTCCACATGATCATGTACCTAATAAAACACAAAATAACAATAAAATAGAATAAAATAAAAAATAGATAAATAAAATTGGGTTGCCTCCCAACAAGGTCTTCTTTAATGTCAATAGCTTGACAGTGGGCTCTCATGGAGCCACAAAGGTGATCAGGTCAATGTTGTATAGTCCCAACACCAAACTTAGAGTTTGGATATGGGGTCTTAACACCAAACTTAGAGTTTGGTTGTGGCCTCCCAACACCAAACTTAGAGTTTGACTGTGGGGGCTCTTCTTGACTCTGAATTGAGAGAAGCTCTTCATGCTTACTCTCTTTTGTCACAGAGGGATGGCCCTATGCCTTAAACACAAGGTAATCCCCATTCAATTGAAGGACTAATTCACCTCTGTTGACATCTATCACAGCTCCTGCTGTGGCTAGGAAAGGTCTTTCAAGGATGATGCAATCATCCTCTTCCTTCCTAGTGTCTAAGATTATGAAATCAGCAGGGATGTAAAGGCCTTCAACCTTTACTAACACGTCCTCTACTATTCCATAAGCTTGTCTCAATGACTTGTCTGCCAATTGTAATGAGAACAAGGCAGCTTGTACCTCAATGATCCCCAGCTTCTCCATTACAGAGAATGGCATAAGATTTATCCCTGACCCTAGATCACATAGAGCCTTTTCAAAGGTCATGGTGCCTATGGTACAAGGTATTAAGAACTTGCCAGGATCTTGTCTCTTTTGAGGTAAAATTTGCTGAATCCAGGTATCTAGTTCATTAATGAGCAAGGGAGGTTCACTTTCCCAAGTCTCATTACCAAACAACTTGGCATTCAGCTTCATGATAGCTCCTAAGTATTGAGCAACTTGCTCTCCAGTCATATCTTCATCCTCTTCAGAGGAAGAATAGTCTTCAGATCTCATGAATGGCAGAAGGAGATTTAATGGAATCTCTATGGTCTCTATATGAGCCTCAGATTCCTTTGGATCCTTAATAGAAAACTCCTTCTTGCTTGAGGGACGTCCCAGGAGGTCTTCCTCACTAGGATTTTCATCCTCCTTCTCCCTTGTGCATTCGGCCACATTGATCACATCAATGGCCTTGCACTCTCCTTTTGGATTCTCTTCTGTATTGCTTGGGAGAATACTGGGAGGAGTTTCAATGACTTTCTTACTCAGCTGGCCCACTTGTGCCTCCAGATTTCTAATGGAGGACCTTGTTTCACTCATGAAACTGAAAGTGGCCTTTGACAGATCAGAGACTAGATTGGCTAAATTAGAGGTGTTTTGTTCAGAATTCTCTGTCTGTTAGGTGAATAGATCCACCTGCAGAATGGTCCAATGACATTTTCGAAAATTCAGACAGGCCATAATAGAATATATCTAATATGCTCCATTCTGAAAACATGTCAGATGGACATCTTTTGGTCAGCTGCTTGTATCTTTCCCAAGCTTCATAGAGGGATTCACCATCTTTTTGTTTGAAGGTTTGAACATCCACTTTCAGCTTGCTCAGCTTTTGAGGAGGAAATAATTTATCCAAGAAGGCTGTGACCAGCTTATCCCAGGAGTCCAGGCTATCTTTAGGTTGTGAATCCAACCATATTCTAGCTCTGTCTCTTACAGCAAAAGGGAAAAGCATGAGTCTGTAGACTTCAGGATCAACTCCATTCGTCTTTACAGTCTCACAGATCTGCAAGAACTCAGTTAAAAACTGATAAGGATCTTCAGATGGAAGTCCATAAAACTTGCAGTTTTGTTGCATTAAGGAAACTAGCTGAGGTTTCAGCTCAAAGTTGTTGGCTCCAATGGCAGGAATGGAGATGCTTCTTCCATCAAATTTGGACGTTGGCTTTGTGAAGTCACCAAGCATTCTCCTTGCATTATTATTTTTTTGGCTGCCATCTCCTTCTCTTGTTCGAAAATTTCTGAAAGGTTGTTTCTGGATTGTTGTAATTTAGTTTCTCTTAGTTTTCTTTTCAGAGTCCTTTCAGGTTCAGGATCAATTTCAACAAGAGTGCCTTTTTCCCTGTTCCTGCTCATATGAAAGAGAAGAGAAAAAGAAAAAGGAAAGAGGAATCCTCTATGTCACAGTATAGAGATTCCTTTATGTTAGTAGAAGAAGAAAGTGGAGAAGAATTAAGAAGAGTGGGTTCGGATATTTGGATGGAGAGAGGTGAAGAGAAGTGTTAGTAAATAATTAATTAAATAGAAGAAGAGAAGAGGGAGAGAATTCAAAAATAATTTTGAAAAAGGGGTTAGTAATTTTTGAAAATTAAAGATAAGATGTAATTAAAATGAAAACATGAAACAATTAGTTAATTAAAAAGAATTTTTGAAAAAGGGGTGAGATATTTTCGAGAATTAGAGAAGAAAGAGTAGTTAGGTGATTTTGAAAAAGATAAGAAACAAACAAAAAGTCAAAGAGTTAGTTGAAAAAGATATTAAAATTAAATTTTAAAAAGATAAGAAGATAAGAAGTTAGATAAGATATAAAAGATAAGATAAAAATTTTAAGAAAAAGATATTTTGAAAAAGATTTAATTTTTAAAATGAATTAACTAACAAGAAACTACAAGATAAGATTCTAGAATTTAAAGATTGAACCTTTCTTAACAAGAAAGTAACAAACTTCAAATTTTTGAATCAATCACATTAATTGTTAGCTAATTTTCGAAAATATGATATAAAGATAAGAAAAATATTTTGAAAATATTTTGAAAAATAATTTTGAAATTTTCGAGAAATAGAAAAAAATGAAAAAGATAAAATTTTTGAAAAAGATTTTTGAAAAGATAAGATTTTTAAAATTGAAATTTTGACTTGACTTGTAAGAAACAACTAATTTTAAAATTTTTTGACCAAGTCAACCCAAAATTTCGAACATTTGGAGAGAAATAAGGAAAAGCTATATTTTTTATTTTTGAATTTTTTATTATGAGAGAGAAAAACACAAACATGACCCAAAACATGAAAATTTTGGATCAAACACTTAATGCATGCAAGAACACTATGAATGTCAAGATGAACACTAAGAACACTTTGAAGATCATGATGAACATCAAGAACACAATTTTGAAAAATTTTTTGATGCAAAGAAAACATGCAAGACACCAAACTTAGAAATCTTTAATGCATGGACTCTTACAAACGAAAAATGCATATGAAAAACAACAAACAATACAAAACAAGAAATCATCAAGATCAAACAAGAAGACTTGTCAAGAACAACTTGATGATCATGAAGAACACCATGAATGCATGAATTTTTTTCGAAAAATGCAAGAAAAATTTTTAAGGCATGCAATTGACACCAAACTTAAAAATTGACTCAATACTCAAACAAGAAACACAAAATATTTTTTATTTTTATGATTTTATTAAATTTTTTTGGATTTTTATTAATTTTTTTCGAAAATATTTTTGGAAAAATGAAAAAAGAAAAATTTTGAAAAAGTTTTTGAAAAGAAAAATACCTAATCTGAGCAACAAGATGAACCGTCAGTTGTTCATACTCGAACAATCCCCGGCAACGGCGCCAAAAACTTGGTGGACGAAATTGTGATAAAAGAGTTCCAGGCACTGTTAGAGAAGCTCACAACTTCGTTCAACTTAACCAGCAAGTGTACTGGGTCATCCAAGTAATACCTTACGTGAGTAAGGGTCGAAACCACAGAGATTGTTGGTATGAAGCAAGCTATGATCACTTTGTAAATCTCAGTTAGGCAGATTAAATGGTTATGGGTTTCAAAAATTAATAATAAATTGAAAATAAAAAGGGATAGAAATACTTATGTAAATCAATAGTGGGAATTTCAGATAGGCGTATGGAGATGCTGTGCTCCTCTCGAATCTCTATTTTCTTATTACATTCATCCAATCCTTTCTACTCCTTTCCATGGCAAGCTATATGTAGGGCATCACCATCATCAATGGCTACTTTTAATCCTCTCGGGAAAATGGTCCTATGCGCTGTCACTGCACGGCTAATCGTCTGGAGGCATCACCCTTGTTGATAGCTACATCCCATCCTCTCTGTGAAAATGGTCCAAATGCTCTGTCACAGCACGGCTAATCATCTGTCGGTTCTCAATCAGGTTGGAATAGAATCCATTGATTCTTTTGCGTTTGTCACTAACGCCCAGCCTTCAGGAGTTTGAAGCTCGTCATAGTCATTCAATACCGGAATCTTACTCGGAATACAACAGACAAGGTTAGACTTTCCAGATTCCCGGAATCCTACTCAGAATACCACAGACAAGGTTAGACTTTCCGGATTCCCATGAATGCTGCCATCTATCTAGCTTATACCACGAAGATTCTGTTGGGGAATCTAAGAGATATGCGCCCGGCCTAAGGTAGAACGGAAGTGGCTGTTAGTCACGCGCGTTCATAGGTGAGAATAATGATGAGTGTCACGGATCATCACATTCATCAAAGTGTTGTGCAACGTACATCTTGGAATAAGAATAAAAGAGAATTGAATAGAAAGTAATAGTAGTTGTATTGAAACTTGAGGTACAGCAGAGCTCCACACCCTTAATCTATGGTGTGTAGAAACTCCACTGTTGAAAATACATAAGTGAAAGGTTCAGGCATGGCCGAATGGCCAGCCCCCTGGTCTAAGGACTAGGCGTCCAGAGATGTCTAATACACTAGTAAAAAGTCCTATTTATAATAAACTAGCTACTAGGGTTTACATGAGTAAGTAATTGATGCATAAATCCACTTTCGGGGCCCACTTGGTGTATGTTTGGGCTGAGCTTGGTCTATCCACGAGCTGAGGCTTTTATTGGAGTTGAACGCCAAGTTGTAACGTGTTTTGGGCGTTCAACTCCGGGTCGTGACGTGTTTCTGGCGTTTTACTCCAGACAGCAACATGGAACTGGCATTGAGCGCCAGTTTACGTCGTCAATTCCCGAATAAAGTATGAACTATTATATATTGCTGGAAAGCTCTGGATGTCTACTTTCCAACGCCGTTGAGAGCGCGCCATTTGGATTTCTGTAGCTCCAGAAAATCCATTTTGAGTGCAGGGAGGTCAGATTCCAACAGCATCAGCAGTCCTTTGTCAGCCTCCTATCAGAGTTTTGCTCAAGTCCTTCAATTTCAGCCAGAAATTACCTGAAATCACAGAAAAAATACACAAACTCATAGTAAAGTCCAGAAATGTGAATTTATCATAAAACCTAATGAAAACATCCCTAAAAGTAGCTTGAACTTACTAAAAAATACCTAAAAACAATGTCAAAAAGCGTATAAATTATCCGCTCATCAGTTATATAGGTCCAAATGAAGCGCTTCTAGTAGCATTAGAAAGCCAATATCCAAAGCTTTCAAGCGATATATAATAGTCTATGGTGGACATTCTGTTTGGGCCACAAACAACAAGCATTTTTTGACGCCCAAATATGGAAGCGCCCCATAGCCAAAAGTGGCGCCCCATACGCCTTTGAAAATGAGTTCCTCCCAGGGACTTGAAATTGGCGTTTTGGATGCCAAAGCTGTTTTGTATGCCAATACAAGCACACTCTAAGAGCTTCATTTTGGTCTTCATTTTTGTGCCTTAGACGCCATCCTCTCGGGTGTCTCCAACACCAATCCATTGCACTTCTGGAGACTCAAACTTGTGCTCTATTTTGGCGTCTCCAAAACCACCCAATTGGCATCTTAGACGCTATTCCATGAAGGCCAAATTGGTGCAACAATGTGGCATCTTAGGTGCCATTCTTATGAAGTGTTTTGGAGCCAAAGATGCCTTCGAGCTTCAAGGAAATCTAAGGCTTGAAATGGCATCTCCAACGCCACACATTGGCGTCTCCAACTCCACCAATAAAGCACACTTCCATGACTTCGTTTGGAGCAAGATTTTGAGCTTTATTTTGGATTTGAATGAGCACCTAAAATGCCAAGTCCTTAACCACATCTAACGCTTATCAAGCCTAACTAATCAAGCCCACAACCATTAACACAACGACTCACAAGACTTGGGATCCAAAGGGAACAAGAAAGATCACTAGTGATAGTTAGTTAGAAAGTGCATTTGCTTGTAATTTGAATTTCATTTGAATTTGTAACTTAGTATAGATTATAGAAAGAGATCCTGGAAACCTTTGAAAAGGGACTTTTGGGAGGAAAGGTCTTTGGGCTCTTTTCTTCTCTTCTCATTTTCTTTTACATTCTCATATCTGGCCATTTTTCAATTCTTTGAGCTATGAGTAGCTAATCCTCTCCTCATTAGGGGAAAGAACTCTGTTGAATTTCAATGGATTAATGTGATTGATCTTTAACTTCAATTGTTACTTTAGAAAAGGTCTTCATTCTTCATCAAGGATCCAAATCTATTGAAAGATAATTTATATCCAAATTGGGTTTTATGATCACTTGGAAAAGTGGATTCATGAAATCAAGCTTGAAAACTCTTTCTCTCAAATATCATTATTATGGATTTAGATTTGATATGTGACATTAAATCTATCCTATCTAGATCTTGAAGAATTGTGTGGTAATAAGTTAGATAATGTGCTTCATATCTTCTTATGAGAAATTGATTAAGGAATTGGTAATCGATCAAGTCAAGAGAAATTGATATACCAAGGAATTGGAATTCAATTACGTATGATTTTCCAAGAGATCAATGATTTAATGATTGAAGTTGAGATGAGAGCTATTGATTCAGAGGACTCAACACCTCTGTACCCCAATGTTTTTCCCATCATTATCTTCTTATCTTGCTTTAAAATTGCCTTTAATTGATGCATTTATGTAGATTCATTTTCTTGCAATTTACTATTGCTTTTAATCACCTTAATTCTTGCCATTTATATACTAGTTATTTACATTCTTGCAATTTAAATTCCAGTTATTTACATTTTCTTCATTTATATTCGAGTCATTTATTGCTTTCATTTACTTCTTTATAAAGTCATTTAAATTTCAGCGAATATTACCAAGTGTTCATCATCCAAATTTGAATCGTCTAACTAGAATAATCAATTGATCATTTCTTGCTTAATTCATTAATCCTCGTCAAAACGATAAGCCACTCACCATGGTATTACTTGATACGACTCGTTGCACTTGCCGATGAATTTAGCATAGAAATCTAATTTCATGCTATCATACTCCAAATACATCAGTTGACACCGTGGTAAGTAGAACATGAATAAAAAAGTCCAAAAAATTGAATTGTGCCATTTATTTTTAAGTTTAGATGTATTTGTAGGCTAAGGCTAAGAAGCAGAAAAAACATAACCTAAGCAATCAACTCCCACCTCACTGCAACAAGAAGAAGTTGAGATTCCACTGTCTCAATCTACACCAGCTGAGGTTTTGGACTACCTTTACTAAATAAAAAATTGTTTTGAGTTGTTAATGAATTATTTCATTGAATTTTATATCTAAATTTGGATTTGCTTGGTAAAATTATTTTGTAGGTACAATAGGCTAATGATAATCTTCCTACACCAGCCACACAGTATGTTGACATCACACACAAAATTCTAATTGTTACATAAAGCATCTCGACCATAATAGCTCCTAAGCCAAAGAACAACGCTAGAGTTTCTACAGAGATATTGGCAAGCATGAGTTCTGGCATAGCAGCAAGACTTTTTCAGTTTAGTCCAACTTCTGACCTCAATCCACTCCTAGGCTTCAAGGCACCAACAAATTCTAATGACCCAAGTGCTTTCAAGCCTCCAGAAAGAATTGATGACACTTGTATCCACTTAGTTAACGTGGTTATTTTGTTAATAATGTTAAATGACTATTTTGTAATTTAGTGCTTATTCGACTTTATAACATTGCTAAGCTGTGGTTATTTTGGTATTTTAAGACTTTATGATTTTCATAATGGTTATTTTGATTAGCTAATGCTTTGTGACATTGCAGTAGTATAAGTAATACTTTATAAAGAATTGTACTTTGACATTTTGTTAGAATTTAGCTTGTTTGATACTTTAGAATTGTAGTCTATTGAGCCGGTTGAAGCATAATTCACTCACACATTCACTTAAAATATTACACAACTCAACTGAAATTACATAACATCATTTTTTGAACTCAAGTATGTCACCATAAAAAACACAAACTTAACTTAATATCAATAATCCTAAACAAAAAAAATAATAGTTAAAAATTCAATTATAAATCCCAACATACACCAAAATCCTAATAATGCTAATCTTATTCCACTGTGCAATCCATTATGTACTAATATCTCTAAATTCTTCATTCTCTCTTTCAAATCTAACAATTTGCCTTCCACCACCGATTTTTCTCCTCCAATGTTAGCATTCTCCAAATTAGAATAAACATTCTGTCCAATCAGCTCATCAAGCCACTTAAAGTACTTGCAATGTTGTTGTGAAGTATGCAATTCACATTGACAATTATTCTTCAAGCATGAAATAACAAAAATGATCATATTAACATAAACAGTAACTTACCTTAAGGTAACAGCAGCCAAAGAATAACCTACTTGAGTTTAGTTTTGTTCCAGAGTCAAATGGGATAGCATGACGTCCGTAATCACAATTTGGGTGTTCGAACTTCTTCTTACATGTTTTGTTGTTCTCAATTTTATCTTTGATCACATCTCATCAACCTCTTGATAGTCCTCCATGAATGGTGACTAGAAACTGAAGATTGCTCTATGCAGCTCGTCGTTCTATTTAGGGTTTGAAATGGTTGAACAACGAAAGAAAGAAGAAGAAATAAAGTGTTCTTGACATCTCCAAAATATAGCATTTTACTAAGTCATCCGAGGGTGATTTATCCCGCTGAATTATTGTTTAACACGTGTTAATTTAACAATTCACGTAGACAATTTTTGTTAACTAAAGACAGAAATATTAACAGAAGGGATAAATGGTCTAACAGAGATGATAGTTAGGAACCACAATATCATTTTTCAATTAATAAAGAGTGAAATGGGAGTTCACGAAACAGTTAAAGATTAGGTGGAGTTTTATTCTAAGCATAAAAATAATAAACAAAATAATAAGATGCAATATATGATAACTATATAATATTATAAGTCTTTATTATTCATAAATATATTCACATATAAAAATTATTAATTTTATTGTGTAACAAAATTGTATTCACAATAAATCATAAAAAAATTAAAAATTTCAAACAAAGAATACATATACCAGCTTCTCATAAATTAGCATTCATATCATTGAATTCATATTAAATCATTATATTGAATACATATTATATTCATTATAAATTAGCATTCATACCAGCTTCTCATATTGAATTTGATGGAAGCTCATAGATCCTTATTAGTATGTTGAACTAAAAAAATCTTGTCTGTATACTACTAAATCATTCATATTCAAAAGAATATAAATATCAATGGAGCCATTCAAATCTCATGAAAATTCCTTTTTTTTTAAAATCTAAATGTCAATAGAAACAAAAAAATCTTATTTTAATACCAAATAATAAAATATAATCTTTTTTAATGATTCAATCATAAAAAACTTTGATGCTATTTGTTGAAATTTTTAAATTTTTTAACTTTAAGACCATCTATGATAATCATTAACAAAAATATATAAGAATAGAAGTGTATCTAAATTCGTAATCATAATTGAGAGTTTGATTTTTGTAGTTCTTTAATCTTTTTCAACCAAAATCTACCGAATTTTTATTTTAGGCTAAATAGCAACTCTATGATGGAGCAAAGATTGTAAGATGATTTTGGTACATAGAAGTTCAAAATCTTGGAGCTCTGTTTATATTTGGCTATTGGTTTTCATTAAACTCTAAAAGCCTAAGTAAATAAAATATTTGGTTTTATTTTCATTTAAATCCAAATTAAAAATAATATTAACTTATTCTTTTAGCATTTATAACAGTAAATGAGATCACTTATATAAATTATATAATATGAAATAGGTAATATAATTATAATCAATTATATGTATTATCCATAAATAGATTAGGATATTATAATTTGCTAACCTTTGCTATTTCTCCGTGTCTTCTCAATTGGCAGATCCTTTTAAGTTAATTTGCTAAACAAAATTGAACTAAAATAAATATAAAAAGATAAAAATGGACAACTAATAATAGATTAGACTAAATTTTGGTTGAAATTTAAAAATTAAAATTTTAAAATAACTACTATATTTATTCAATGAAATCTAAAAAATTAAAACTTTTAGTATATAATTAATAATAATTTGATAAAATTATTTATACAAAAAATAATCACTACAAAAAATAAAAATTTAAAAACGTAAAATCTAAAAACATAAATAAAAAAATAACTTTGTAATAACTTGATTATTTTTATTATTTTATCTGAAAAATTGTTTATTAAAATAAAAAAATGAGATTAAAATTAGTAGGAGTAACAAATATTAAAAAGTTAATATTATAAAAAAAATAAGAGATTTGTATAAAGACTTGTTTGATAAATTTTAAATATTTTGGGGATGAAAATAATATACGTATATATTTTTATGGACTAATTTAACTCTAAATAAATTTATGACATATCAGATAATACGTAACACAGGTGGCATGTAATGTGTCACTAACCTGACACAGCAACTAATTATCTTGTGACATATGGCATTAACCTACTACGTCATCATTTTTGTGTCATTTAACATAACACATTATTATTTTTGTGCCGATAGACTTTTTTTCTTGTAGTGCAAATTTAACTAATAATTCTGTAAAGATAATATGAGAAAAATCATATTTATCTTTATCATTTTTAACTTTTTAGCCAATTTTATACTGAAGAAATTTTGTGTAAAGATCATAATATATATATAATTTTTTTAAAAAAAAATTAATAAAAGAATAACACATTTTTTAGATAAATATTTAATTACTATAAAAAAAATTTCATTTTTCCTCTTTCTCTAAATTTGAAAGAAAAAATTTTATTGTGACTTCCACTTGCTTTTCTGAATTATTATTTATTTATTTTATTTTTTAAACAAACAATAAAAAATGACATTTTCTTTTTTATTATCTTCTTTTGTTTTTTTTTTCTTTCTTTTATTTTCTTTCCAAACAAATCTTTCTCTAAGATACTGATTCATAGATTATAAGGGTGTATGAATAAGTTTTTTAGTCCTAATCAGAGTACATCCTTAAAAGGAAGACTCATTTAAGATAATATCTGATGAGCGGATAATTTATACGCTTTTTGGCATTGTTTTTAGGTAGTTTTTAGTAAGTTCAAGCTAATTTTAGGGATGTTTTCATTAGTTTTTATGTTAAATTCACATTTTTGGACTTTACTATGAGTTTGTATGTTTTTTTGTAATTTCAGGTAATTTTTGGCTAAAATTGAGGAGTTTGAGCAAAACTCTGAAAAATGCTGACAAAAGGACTGCTGATGCTGTTGGAATCTAACCTCCCTGCACTCAAAATGGATTTTCTGGAGCTACAGAACTCCAAATGGCGCGCTCTTAACGGCGTTGGAAAGTAGACATCCAGGGCTTTCCAGCAATATATAATAGTCCATACATTTTTCGAAAATTGATGACGTAAACTGGCGCTCAACGCCAAGTACATGCTGCTGTCTGGAGTCAAACGCCAAAAACACGTCACAACCCGGAGTTGAACGCCAGAAACACGCTATAACTTAGCGTTCAACTCCAATAAAAGCCTCAGCTCGTGGATAGATCAAGCTTAGCCCAAGCATACACCAAGTGGGCCCCGGATGTGGATTTATGCATCAATTACTTACTCATGTAAACCCTAGTAGCTAGTTTATTATAAATAGGACTTTTTACTAGTGTATTAGAGATCTCTGGACGCC
This sequence comes from Arachis hypogaea, assembly GCF_003086295.3. NCBI lineage: Eukaryota > Viridiplantae > Streptophyta > Magnoliopsida > Fabales > Fabaceae > Arachis > Arachis hypogaea. The sequence goes on from NC_092036.1 coordinate 56,651,520, forward strand.
TAGTCCTTAGACCATGGGGGCTGGCCATTCGACCATGCCTGAACCTTTCACTTATGTATTTTCAACGGTGGAGTTTCTGCACACCATAGATTAAGGGTGTGGAGCTCTGCTGTACCTCAAGTTTCAATACAATTACCATTACTTTCTATTCAATTCTCTTTTATTCTTATTCCAAGATATACGTTGCACTTCAACTTGATGAATGTGATGATCTGTGACACTCATCATCATTCTCACCTATGAACGCGCGTGACTGACAACCACTTCTGTTCTACTCTAGGCCGGGCGCATATCTCTTAGATTCCTCAACAGAATCTTCGTGGTATAAGCTAGATAGATGGTGGCATTCATGGGAATCCGAAAGGTCTAACCTTGTCTGTGGTATTCCGAGTAGGATTCCCGGAATCTGAAAAGTCTAACCTTGTCTATGGTATTCCGAGTAAGATTCCGGTATTGAATGACTGTGACGAGCTTCAAACTCCTGAAGGCTGCGCGTTAGTGACAGACGCAAAAGAATCAAGGGATTCTATTCCAACCTGATTGAGAACCGACAGATGATTAGCCGTGCTGTGACAGAGCATTTGGACCATTTTCACTGAGAGGATGGGATGTAGCCATCGACAAGGGTGATGCCTCCAGACGATTAGCCATGCAGTGACAGCGCATAGGACCATTTTCCCGAGAGGATGAAAAGTAGCCATTGATGACGGTGACGCCCTACATACAGCTTGCCATGGAAAGGAGTAAGAAGGATTGGATGAATGTAATAAGAAAGTAAAGATTCAAGAGGAGCACAGCATCTCCATACGCCTATCTGAAATTCCCACTATTGATTTACATAAGTATTTCTATCCTATTTTATTTTCTGTTTATTATTTATTTTCGAACTTATCATAAACCATTTAATCTGCCTAACTGAGATTTACAAGGTGACCATAGCTTGCTTCATACCAACAATCTCTGTGGGATTGACCCTTACTCACGTAAGGTATTACTTGGATGACCCAGTACACTTGCTGGTTAAGTTGAATGGAGTTGTGATCACACGTGCCATTACCAGGGATTATTAAGATCCCAATTCATCACACCATGATCTCTTTGGGGTATTTTTGATAGAACCATTAAATAAATCTCATGCAAATACAAAGAGAATGAATCACAATTTTGTCCACCAAGTTTTTGGCGCCGTTGCCGGAGATTGTTCGAGTATGGACAACTGACGGTTCATCTTGTTGCTCAGATTAGGTAATTTTCTTTTCAAAAATTTTTTTCAAAATTTTTCTTTTCTTTTTCGTTTTTCCAAACTTTATTTTCGAAAAATATAATAAAAATCCAAAAAAAATTAATAAAATCATAAAAATAAAAAATATTTTGTGTTTCTTGTTTGAGTCTTGAGTCAATTTTTAAGTTTGGTGTCAATTGCATGTTTTTAAAATTTATGCATGATTTTCGAAAATTCCATGCATTCATAGTGTTCTTCATGATCTTCAAGTTGTTCTTGACAAGTCTTCTTGTTTGATCTTGATGTTTTCTTATTTTGTGTTGTTTATTGTTTTTCATATGCATTTTTCGTTTGTTAGAGTCCATGCATTAAGGATTTCTAAGTTTGGTGTCTTGCATGTTTTCTTTGCATAAAAAATTTTTCAAAAATATGTTCTTGATGTTCATCATGATCTTCAAAGTGTTCTTGGTGTTCATCTTGACATTCATAGTGTTCTTGCATGCATCATGTGTTTTGATCCAAAATTTTCATGTTTTGAGTCATTTTTATGTTTTTCTCTCTCATCATTAAAAATTCAAAAATCAAAAAAATATCTTTTCCTTTTTTCTCTCCAAATTTTCAAAATTTTGGGTTGACTTGGTCAAAAATTTTTAAAATTAGTTATTTCTTACAAGTCAAGCCAAAATTTCAATTTTAAAAATCTTATCTTTTTAAAATCTTTTTCAAAAATCATATCTTTTTCATTTTTATTATTTTCGAAAAATTCCAAAAATCTTTTCCAAAATATTTTCAAAATCTTTTTCTTATCTTTACATCATATTTTCGAAAATTAGCTAACAAGTAATATGATTGATTCAAAAAATTTGAAGTTTGTTACTTTCTTGTTAAGAAAGGTTCAATCTTTAAAATCTAGAATCCTATCTTTTTAAGTTTCTTGTTAGTTAAGTAATTAATTTTAATTTTAAAATTAAAATCTTTTTCAACCATATCTTTTTATCTTATCTATTTATCTTATCTTTTTCAAAAATTTTATCTTTTTCAAAATTTGATTTCAAAATATCTTATCTAACTTCTTATCTTCTAATCTTTTCAATTTTGTTTTTAATATCTTTTTCAACTAACTATTTGACTTTTTGTTTGTTTCTTATCTTTTTCAAAACCACCTAACTATTTTTTCCTCTCTAATTTTTGAAAACATTTCATCTCTTTTTCAAAAATTCTTTTTTGTTTTAAATTTTAATTTTAATCTTATCTTATCTCTAATTTTCGAAAATTACTAACCCTTTTTTAAAATTATTTTCGAATTTTCTATCTCTTCTCTCTTATTCTATTTAATTATTTATTTACTAACACTTCTCTTCACCTCTCTTCATCTACATATCCGAACCCACTCTTCTTCACTCTTCTCCCCTTTCTTTTTCTACTAACATAAAGGAATCTCTATACTATGACATAGAGGATTCCTCTTTCTTTTCTTGTTTTCTTCTCTTTCATATGAGCAGGAACAAGGACAAAAGCACTCTTGTTGAAGCTGATCCTGAACCTGAAAGGACTTTGAAGAGGAAACTAAGAGAAGCTAAACTACAACAATCCAGAAGTAACCTTTCAGAAATTTTCGAACAAGAAAAGGAGATGGCAGCCGAACCCAATAATGATAATGCAAGAAGGATGCTTGGTGACTTTACCAAACCCACGTCCAAATTTGATGGAAGAAGCATCTCCATTCCTGCCATTGGAGCAAACAACTTTGAGCTGAAACCTCAGCTAGTTGCCTTAATGCAACAAAACTGCAAGTTCTATGGACTTCCATCTGAAGATCATTATCAGTTTTTAACTGAGTTCTTGCAGATCTGTGAGACTGTTAAGACGAATGGAGTGGATCCTGAAGTCTACAGGCTCATGCTTTTCCTTTTTGCTGTAAGAGACAGAGCTAGAATATGGTTGGATTCACAACCTAAGGATAGCCTGGACTCCTGGGAGAAGCTGGTCACGACCTTCTTGGATAAATTCTTTCCTCCTCAAAAGATGAGCAAGCTGAGAGTGGATGTTCAAACCTTCAAACAAAAAGATGGTGAACCCCTCTATGAAGCTTGGGAAAGATACAAGCAGCTAACCAAAAGGTGTCCATCTGACATGTTTTCAGAATGGACCATATTAGATATATTCTATTATGGTCTATCTGAATTTTCGAAAATGTCATTGGACCATTCTGCAGGTGGATCCATTCACCTAAAGAAAACACTTGCAGAAGCTCAAGAACTCATTGACATGGTTGCAAATAACCAATTCATGTACACTTCTGAGAGGAATTCCGTGAATAATGGGACACCTCAAAGGAAGGGAGTTCTTGAGATTGATGCTCTGAATGCCATATTGGCTCAGAACAAAGTTTTGACTCAGCAAGTCAACATGATCTCTCAAAGTCTGAATGGATGGCAAAATGCATCCAACAGTACTAAAGAGGCAGCTTCTGAAGAAGCTTATGATCCTGAGAACCCTACAATGGCAGAGGTTAATTATATGGGTGAACCTTATGGAAACACCTATAATTCATCATGGAGAAATCACCCAAATTTCTCATGGAAGGATCAACAAAAGCCTCAACAAGGCTTTAACAATGGTGGACGCAATAGGCTGAGCAATAGCAAGCCTTTTCCATCATCTTCTCAGCAACAGATAGAGAATTCTAAACAAAGCACTTCTAATTTAGCCAATCTAGTCTCTGATCTGTCAAAGGCCACTTTTAGTTTCATGAGTGAAACAAGATCCTCCATCAGAAATTTGGAGGCACAAGTGGGCCAGCTGAGTAAGAAAGTCATTGAAACTCCTCCTAGTATTCTCCCAAGCAATACAGAAGAGAATCCAGAAGGAGAGTGCAAGGCCATTGATGTGATCAATATGGCCGAATGCACAAGGGAGGAGAAGGACGAAAATCCTAGTGAGGAAGACCTCCTGGGGCGTCTCTCAAGCAAGAAGGAGTTTCCTATTAAGGATCCAAAGGAATCTGAGGCTCATATAGAGACCACAGAGATTCCATTAAATTTCCTTCTGCCATTCATGAGCTCTGAAGACTATTCTTCCTCTGAAGAGGATAAAGATGTGACTGGAGAGCAAGTTGCTCAATATTTAAGAGCTATCATGAAGCTGAATGCCAAGTTGTTTGGTAATGAGACTTGGGAAAGTGAACCTCCCTTGCTCATTAATGAACTAGATACCTGGATTCAGCAAATTTTACCTCAAAAAAGACAAGATCCTGGCAAGTTCTTAATACCTTGTACCATAGGCACTATGACCTCTGAAAAAGCTCTATGTAATATAGGGTCAGGGATAAATCTTATGCCACTCTCTGTAATGGAGAAACTAGGGATCATTGAGGTACAACCTGCCTTGTTCTCATTACAATTGGCAGACAAGTCATTAAGACAAGCTTATGGGGTAGTAGAGGACGTGTTAGTAAAGGTTGAAGGCCTTTACATCCCTGCTGATTTCATAATATTAGACACTGGGAAAGAAGAGGATGAATGCATCATCCTTGGAATACCTTTCCTAGCTACAGTAGGAGCTGTGATAGATGTCAACAGAGGTGAATTAGTCCTTCAATTGAATGGGGACTACCTTGTGTTTAAGGCACATGGCCATCCCTCTGTGACAAAAGAGAGTGAGCACAAAGAGCTTCTCTCAGTTCAGAGTCAAGAAGAGCCCCCACAGTCAAACTCTAAGTTTGGTGTTGGGAGGCCACAACCAAACACTAAGTTTGGTGTTAAGACCCCATATCCAAACTCTAAGTTTGGTGTTGGGACTATACAACATTAACTTGATCACCTGTGAGGCTCCATGAGAGCCCACTGTCAAGCTAATGACATTAAAAGAGCGCTTGTTGGGAGGCAACCCAATTTTATTTATCTGATTTTTATTCTATTTTATTGTTATTTTTGTGTTTTATTAGGTACATGATCATGTGGAGTCACAAAAAAAATAAAAAAAAATTAAAAACAGAATCAAAAACAGCAGAAGAAAAATCACACCCTGGAGGAAGGACAGACTGGCGTTCAACGCCAGTAAGAAGCTTCTGGCTGGCGTTCAACGCCAGAATAGAGCATGAATCTGGCGCTGAACGCCAGAAACAAGCAACATTCTGGCGTTTGAACGCCAGGAATGTGCCTTAAGGAAAGCTGGCGCTAAACGCCAGTAACAAGCATGAAACTGGCGTTCAACGCCAGAAACATGCTACATATGGGCGTTGAACGCCCAGAACATGCTTCACATGGGCGTTGAACGCCCAGAACGTGCATCACCTCGGCGTTTAAACGCCAGAATGGTGTGCAAAGGCATTCTACATGCCTAATTGGTGCAGGGATGCAATTCCTTGACACCTCAGGATCTGTGGACCCCACAGGATCACCTCAGGATCTGTGGACCCCACAGGATCATCTCAGGATCTGTGGACCCACAGGATCCCTACCTAACATATTCTCCCCTCTTCCCAACAACTTCAATCTCTGAATCTCTCCTCCCAATAAGCACTCTTCCCCAAAACCCTTCACCAATCACCTCAATCTCTCTTCCCCATCACCTCTCCACCACTCACATCCATCCACTCTTCCCCATAAACCCCACCTACCTTCAAAATTCAAAAACACTTTCCCACCCAATCCCACCCTAAATGACCGAAACGACACCCTCTCCTTTCCCTATATATACCCTTCCATTCTACTTCATTTTCACACAACACAACCCCCTCTTCTATACCTTGGCCGAAACCTCCACTCCCCCTTCTCCTCCATATTTTATTCTTCTTCTTCTTCTCTTCTTTCTTCTCTTGCTCGAGGGCGAGCAATATTTTAAGTTTGGTGTGGTAAAAGCATAAGCTTTTTGTTTTTCCAATACCATCAATGGCACCTAAGGCCGGAGAATCCTCTAGAAAAGGAAAAGAGAAGACAAAAGCTTCCACCTCCGAGTCATGGGAGATGGAAAGATTCATCTCCAAAAGCCATCAAGACCACTTCTATGATGTTGTGGCAAAGAATAAGGTGATCCCTGAGGTCCCTTTTAAGCTCAAGAAAAATGAGTATCTGGAAATCCGACATGAAATCCGAAGAAGAGGTTGGAAAGTCATAACCAACCCCATGCAACAAGTCAGAATCTTAATGGTTCAAGAGTTATATGCCAATGCATGGATCACTAGGAACCATGATCAAAGTTTGAACCCGAGTCCAAAGAATTATCTCACAATGGTTCGGGGGAAATACTTAGATTTTAGTCCGGAGAATGTGAGGTTGGCGTTCCACTTGCTTATGATGCAAGGAGATGTACGCCCCTACACTAGAAGGGTCAACTTTAATCAAAGGTTGGACCAAGTCCTAATGGACATATGTGTGGAAGGAGCTCAATGGAAAAGAGACTCCAAAGGCAAGCCAATTCAACTAAGAAGACTGGATCTCAAGCCTGTGGCTAGAGGATGGTTGGAGTTCATTCAACGCTTCATCATTCCCACTAGCAACCGATCTGAAGTTACTGTGGATCGGGCCATCATGATTCATAGCATCATAATTGGAGAGAAAGTAGAAGTTCATGAAGTCATCTCCAATGAAATCTACAAAATAGCCGAAAAGCCCTCCACCATGGCAAGGCTAGCTTTTCCTCACCTTATTTGCCATCTATGTTACTCAGCTGGAGTTATCATAAAAGGAGACATCTCCATTGAGGAGGATAAGCCCATCACCAAGAAGAGGATGGAGCAAGCAAGAGAGACCCTCCACGGATCTCAAAAGATGCATGAGGAAGCTCATCATCAAGAAATCCCTGAGATGCCTCAAGGGATGCACTTTCCTCCCAACAACTATTGGGAACAACTCAACACTTCCTTAGAAGATTTGAGCTACAATGTGGAACAATTAAGGGTGGAACATCATGAGCACTCCATCATTCTCTATGAAATAAGAGAAGATCAAAGAGAAATGAGGGATGAGCAACAAAGGCAAGGAAGGGACATAGAAGAGCTTAAGGACATTGTTGGTCCTTCAAGAAGAAGACGCCACTAAGGTGGATTCATTCCTTGTTCTTATTTCTTTCTGCTTTTCGGTTTTTATGTTGTGTTCATTATGTTTTGTGTCTCTACTTCATGAACATTAGTGTTTAGTAACTATGTCTTAAAGTTATGAATAATTCCATTAATCCTTCACCTCTCTTAAATGAAAAATGTTTTTAATCAAAAGAACAAGAGGTACATGAATTTCGAATTTATCCTTGAATTTAATTTAATTATATTGATGTGGTGACAATACTTTTTGTTTTCTGAATGAATGCTTGAACAGTGCATATTTTTGATCTTGTTGTTTATGAATGTTAAAACTGTTGGCTCTTGAAAGAATGATGAACAAAGAGAAATGTTATTGATGATCTGAAAAATCATGAAATTGATTCTTGAAGCAAGAAAAAGCAGTGAAAAAGCAAAAGCTTTTGAAAAAAAAATGGCGAAAAAAATAGAAAGAAAAAGAAAAAGCAAGCAGAAAAAGCCAATAGCCCTTAAAACCAAAAGGCAAGGGTAAAAAGGATCCAAGGCTTTGAGCATCAATGGATAGGAGGGCCCAAGGAAATAAAATCCAGGCCTAAGTGGCTAAATCAAGCTGTCCCTAACCATGTGCTTGTGTCATGCAAGTCCAAGTGAAAAGCTTGAGACTGAGTGGTTAAAGTCATGATCCAAAGCAAAAGAGTGTGCTTAAGAGCTCTGGACACCTCTAACTGGGGACTCTAGCAAAGCTGAGTCACAATCTGAAAAGGTTCACCCAGTCATGTGTCTGTGGCATTTATGTATCCGGTGGTAATACTGGAAAACAAAATGCTTAGGGCCACGGCCAAGACTCATAAGTAGCTGTGTTCAAGAATCAACATACTTAACTAGGAGAATCAATAACACTATCCGAAATTCTAAGTTCCTAGAGAAGCCAATCATTCTAAACTTCAAAGGAAAAAGTGAGATGCCAAAACTGTTCAGAAGCAAAAAGCTACAAGTCCCGCTCATCTAATTAGAATTAATATTCATTGATATTTTGGAATTTATAGTATATTCTCTTCTTTTTATCCTATTTGATTTTCAGTTGCTTGGGGACAAGCAACAATTTAAGTTTGGTGTTGTGATGAGCGGATAATTTATACGCTTTTTGGCATTGTTTTTAGGTAGTTTTTAGTAAGTTCAAGCTACTTTTAGGGATATTTTCATTAATTTTTATGTTAAATTCACATTTCTGGACTTTACTATGAGTTTGTGTGTTTTTCTGTAATTTCAGGTAATTTCTGGCTGATATTGAGGGGCTTGAGCAAAACTCTGAAAATGGCTGACAAAAGGACTGCTAATGCTGTTGGAATCTGACCTCCCTGCACTCAAAATGGATTTTCTGGAGCTACAGAACTCCAAATGGCGCGCACTCAACAACGTTGGAAAGTAGACATTCAGAGCTTTCCAGCAATATATAATAGTCCATACTTTATTCGGGAATTGGCAATGTAAAGTGGCGCTCAACGCCAAGTACATGTTGCTGTCTGGAGTCAAACGCCAGAAACACGTCACAACCCGGAGTTGAACGCCAGAAACACGCTATAACTTGGCGTTCAACTCCAATAAAAGCCTCAGCTTGTGGATAGATCAAGATCAGCCCAAGCATACACCAAGTGGGCCCCGGAAATGGATTTATGCATCAATTACTTACTCATGTAAACCCTAGTAGCTAGTTTATTATAAATAGGACGTTTTACTAGTGTATTAGAGATCTCTGGACGCCTAGTCCTTAGACCATGGGGGCTGGCCATTCGACCATGCCTGAACCTTTCACTTATATATTTTCAACGGTGGAGTTTCTGCACACCATAGATTAAGGGTGTGGAGCTCTGCTGTACCTCAAGTTTCAATACAATTACCATTACTTTCTATTCAATTCTCTTTTATTCTTATTCCAAGATATACGTTGCACTTCAACTTGATGAATGTGATGATCCGTGACACTCATCATCATTCTCACCTATGAACGCGCGTGACTGACAACCACTTCCGTTCTACTCTAGGCCAGGCGCATATCTCTTAGATTCCCCAACAGAATCTTCGTGGTATAAGCTAGATAGATGGCGGCTTTCATGGGAATCCGAAAAGTCTAACCTTGTCTGTGGTATTCCGAGTAGGATTCCAGGAATCTAGAAAGTCTAACCTTGTCTGTGGTATTCCGAGTAAGATTCCGGTATTGAATGACTGTGACGAGCTTCAAACTCCTGAAGGCTGGGCGTTAGTGACAGACGCAAAAGAATCAAGTGATTCTATTCCAACCTGATTGAGAACTGACAGATGATTAGCCGTGCTGTGACAGAGCATTTAGACCATTTTCACTGAGAGGATGGGATGTAGCCATCGACAAGGGTGATGCCTCCAGACGATTAGCCATGCAGTGACAGCGCATAGGACCATTTTTCCGAGAGGATGGAAAGTAGCCATTGACGACGGTGACGCCCTACATACAGCTTGCCATGGAAAGGAGTAAGAAGGATTGGATGAATGTAATAAGAAAGTAGAGATTCAAGAGGAGCACAGCATCTCCATACGCCTATCTGAAATTCCCACTATTGATTTACATTAGTATTTCTATCCTATTTTATTTTCTGTTTATTATTTATTTTCGAACTTATCATAAACCATTTAATCTGCCTAACTGAGATTTACAAGGTGACCATAGCTTGCTTCATACCAACAATCTCTGTGGGATCGACCCTTACTCACATAAGGTATTACTTGGATGACCCAGTACACTTGCTGGTTAAGTTGAGCGGAGTTGTGATCACACATGCCATTACCAGGGATTATTAAGATCCCAATTCATCACACCATGATCTCTTTGGGGTATTTTTGATAGAGCCATTAAATAAATCTCATGAAAATACAAAGAGAATGAATCACAATTTCGTCCACCAATATCCTAATAATATATGAATGTCTGTACTACCTCAAGCAGAAAAAAAGAGGTTTAGAGTATGAGATGTGTAACACCCTACCATACAGAGTCTTATGCTTAAGTCATAATTCAGAGATGGCAAGGTATTACGACCTCTAAAATAAAAATTTAGTAAGTATAGTAGTATGAATGATTGATTATAACTAGGAGCCTTTGTAGAAAAACGGGTAAACAAAAATTGCGACTCGAAAGCGCAACACTCCGATCGATAACGTAACGAACAAGGATAAACCAACGTGAGATTATATATATACAAAGGAGTGTCAAAAACAGGAATATCAAGACTCAAAATCCGGCTGCGAAGATAACCGGTCCGAGCATAGCAATATATACATATGATAAAATAAGGAAAACCCCAAAGGAAACCAGAAGGGTCACAAATACATAAAACCTATTCTCCAAAATCTCCCATAAGAGGAGTCATCACAGTTTGTATTATTTAATGGAGATAAAAGTATCTAAGAAAAACATATAACCCAAAACATAGTCCCGAGAACAAAGGATCTTCGCAAATCTAGAAGTCTCCAGCAAGCCTCAGCGTGAAACCTCACGTCCTGCATCTGAAACCACAAAATCTGCATGGGTGAGAACCAGAGGTCCCCAGCATGGTAACAGCTTCCACATATATAATACATAATAATAGAGGAAAGCCAAGGGCAATCCTAGAACTTCCTCAAGATAATATCCAAGCTTATAAACAAGCTAAACCATAAATGGCGACTGACTAAAGCTTCTTCAGTCTAACTAATACTTCCCTTTCCAATTCCTTCAGACCTCCCAACCACCAGCAGAAGTATAATGTAGCAAACACAGTTATATCAAACAAGAAATATACAAATAGGAACAATTAAGGCATTTAGACAATTAGCAAGTAATATGCAATCAAATAGGCAATCTTAAACAATTCATATAGTATGCATATGATGAATGCCTGTCCCTAGTGGCTGATGATATCATATGTCGGTTATAGAGCCAACCCGACAAGTCCTGGTAGCTAACCATTGGACTGTCCCTCTGTCGTGTCTCCCCAACTCGAGTTATACTCGATATAAACTTGATCATAATCATGATCCATATCCATCGCCTTCACTGGTGAATATTTATGGGGGTGAGCTCATCCGGGGCTTTCACAGTGCCCAGCCACCCTGACGACATAGGGTCAAAAGAGTTTCAAGTCTCAACCTCGAGCATGTGGTGGTTAGCCACTGCTTTCTCCCAGGAAAACTCTCATCTCCGATAATGGAAGTGCAACATTCACAATTCATTCAACAGTATATATATGCATTTATTCTTAACCATAATCATGGCTCCGCCGTAACACGGCAATAATCCCACCATCCGACCCATGGTTAAATCCATAACCAGCCATCTGGCTCACGGTTAAATCCATAACCAGCCATTTCATTAACAATTACGGCCTTTCGGCCCATGGCATAACAAGCACTTCCACCACTATCCTCCGCCTCTCACATAATCATCTTTGATCTTCATTGATCATTCATTTTTCCCTTGCTTCACTCGCAAGTTACCACATCCCCTAGCTCCTTTTCTAATTTCTAGGCATATCATAATGATTTAAGACATAAGTGGTGAGATCGAAGGTTTAGAAGTATGAGATTTGGCTTTTAAAACTCAAAAATCAACTTTGGGATGAAATCAAGGCCACGCGTACGCGCACTCCACGCGCACGCGTGGATTGAAAATTTGTAAATCGACGCGCACGTGTCAACCACGCGTACACGTGGGTGCTCTCGTGCCCCAGTCACAAAACTGGCACAGTTCAGGCACAACTCTTTGGAAAAATGGCTGGGCATTGGTGCAACACATCGGCGCGCCCGCACACACCACGCACACGCGTGGATGGCACTTTCTGGAAGAATGGCGCATACGCGCCAAGTGCGACTACGCGCGAGGGGTCATTCTGCTAAAAATTTTCTAAGTTAAAAGCTGTAGAATTCACAAATTCAAACCCCAATCTTCCGACGGACATAACTTTCTCATTTAAAATCGTTTTTCACCCGTTCTTCGAACGGCATGGACATCTCGGATCCAATTTCATTTCTAAATTGATTTGGTACAAAACAAAGATCCGTAGTTCAAGTTATGTCCCACCAAAATATGCCCAAAACCATATTTTTCATAAAAACCACAAAGTGCCATTTTCAAAACAAGCCATTTTCTACTCTTTTCAAAATCAATCAAAACATGCCAATTTCATCCCTTTTCTTTGAAATCAATCAAAATATATCAAATCCAATAGCAAGCCTCCTCAACTCACACATTGACACTTTACCACAATTCACCAAAATCACTATCCCATCATTTTAACCCACTTCACCCAAATGGCTCAACTCAAACACATTGACATATCATATACTCTTCCTCATGCCAATTTTCAACAACACCAATTCCAATAAATCATCATTGTACACAATCAATGTCATACTTACTATCAACATGGTTCAATCCACAATTCAACCATAACCAATCATCAAGCATATATCACAACATGCATATGTATCATACATCATACCATCAAGGCATCAATAATCATCATCACATATATGACCACATCATATATTTCAACCATTCAACAACATCAACATTTCAATGCCTATCTTAGGGCCTCTAGCCTAAGTATTTCCTACCACATTACATATTAGATACGGGAAATCGAGACCATACCTTAGCCGATTTCTCAAGCTCAACCGGAGCACTTCAAAACCACGTATCCACAAGCTCTCAAGGTCTCAACACCTCCAAGAACAGATTTTTCACCACCAAATCCCTTTTTAAGCTTTTCAATATCACCAACCAAGCTCCAATATTCACACATACACAACCTAAGCCACAATCATCATACCTATACACAACATCTCAACACCCAAACATCATAGAACGATAAATTACACTAGGGTTGAGAATCTTACCATACTCAAAGTCCAAGGAGACAAGATTAATCTTCTCCTTCAAGAGAGTTGGGTTCTATAACATCAAAGAGCCCAAAATCTTAATATTTTTGCTCATGAAACTCAAAAAGAAGGCTGGAAATTCGAAGAGCAAAACGTGGCTTACCTCAAGATTAATTGTATGGGTTTTGTAGAGCTCTCCGCGGTGAACGTGTGGCCGCAAACGGTGCGGCAATCGGAGCTCTAGATCAAAAGTTATGGTGGTTTGAAGATCAAGTGAGAGATAGAAGTTTGAGAGAGTGTTCTTCCCCCATTCTCTCTAACTTTCAACATGTTTTTGAGTGTTGTGAGGAGAGAGAGTACTGAAAACTAGGATTTTGGTTTAGTTATGTTGGGCCAAGGGCCCACTTTAGGTCCGGTTGGCCCGGTTTGTCCCGTTCGGTCCAATCTTGGTCCGAATTCTATAAAATTGGTACCGAAATTCTCGTCTCAATCTCCTCTATCACATTTAGCCATAAAAATTACATTTAGGGCTTTCTTGAATAAATTCTCATTTATAGGTTAATTAGCCGTTAATTAACCGGGTTTTACATTCTACCCACCTAATTGGGAATTTTACCCATAAAATTCAAATGCAAATACCTGAGAATATGTGCGGATAATCCGTTCGCATCTCCGACTCAAGTTCCCAAGTGTGTTCCTCAACACCACCTCGACTCCATGCCACTTTGACTAATGAAACCTCTTTTCCATGCAATCATTTGATACTAGTATCATCAATTCTGATTGGAGCCACTGGAAGCGTCAAATCTTCCCTTAACTGAACCGACTCAGGTTCTAACACATGGCTAGCATCAGGAGTGTACTTCTGAAGCTGTGACACGTGAAACACGTCGTGCAGGTTTGAAAGATGAGGTAGTAGAGCCATTCAATACGCCACCGGTCCAACCCTCTCCAGGATTCGAAATGGACCAATGTATCTAGGATTCAACTTCTTTGCATTAATCGCCCTACCTACTCCCATGGTCAGAGTAACCTTAAGGAAGACATCGTCTCCTTCCTCAAATTCTAAGGGCTTTCGCCTCTGATCGGCGTAACTCTTTTAACGACTCTGCGCTGTAAGCATCCTGTCACGGATTTTCTTGACTTGTTCAGTGGTCTCAGCTATCATTTCCGGCCCTAACAAGCTTTTCTGTCCAGCTTCATACCAACATAGCGGAGATTGACATTTCCTCCCATACAAGGCCTCATACGGAGCCATTCCGATGCTCGCATGATAACTATTATTGTATGCAAACTCCACTAGTGGCATATACCGATCCCAGCTCGCCGGTTGGTCCAAAACACAAGCTCTCAACATATCCTCTAGTGTTTGGATCGTTGATGAGCGGATAATTTATACGCTTTTTGGCATTGTTTTTAGTATGTTTTTAGTATGATCTAGTTAGTTTTTAGTATATTTTTATTAGTTTTTAGTTAAAATTCACTTTTCTGGACTTTACTATGAGTTTGTGTGTTTTTCTGTGATTTCAGGTATTTTCTGGCTGAAATTGAGGGACCTGAGCAAAAATCTGATTCAGAGACTAAAAAGGACTGCAGATGCTGTTGGATTCTGACCTCCCTGCACTCGAAGTAGATTTTCTGGAGCTACAGAAGCCCAATTGGCGCGCTCTTAACGGCGTTGGAAAGTAGACATCCTGGGCTTTCCAGCAATATATGATAGTCCATACTTTGCCCAAGATTTGATGGCCCAAACCGGCGTTCAAAGTCACCCTCAGAATTCCCAGCGTTAAACGCCGGAACTGGCACAAGAATGGGAGTTAAATGCCCAAACTGGCACCAAAGCTGGCGTTTAACTCCAAGAGGAGTCTCTACACGAAAATGCTTCATTGCTCAGCCCAAGCACACACCAAGTGGGCCCAGAAGTAGATTTTTATGTCATTTACTCATCTCTGTAAACCCTAGGCTACTAGTTCTCTATAAGTAGGACCTTTTACTATTGTATTTTAATATCTTGGTAGCTATCTTTGTTCTGATGCTATCTTAGATCATTGGGAGGCTGGCCATTCGGCCATGCCTAGACCTTGTTCCTATGTATTTTCAACGGTGGAGTTTCTACACACCATAGATTAAGGTGTGGAGCTCTGCTGTACCTCGAGTATTAATGCAATTACTATTGTTCTTCTATTCAATTCCGCTTGTTCTTGTTCTAAGATATCACTTGTTCTTCAACTTGATGAATGTGATGATCCGTGACACTCATCATCATTCTCACCTATGAACGTGTGACTGACAACCACCTCCGTTCTACCTTAGATTGGGTGAATATCTCTTGGATTCCTGATACACGATGCATGGTTGATCGCCTGACAATCGAGCGCTCGCCTGACAACCGAGCCAGCCATTCCGTGAGATCAGAGTCTTCGTGGTATAGGCTAGAACTGATGGCAGCATTCAAGAGAATCCGGAAGGTCTAACCTTGTCTGTGGTATTCTGAGTAGGATTCAATGATTGAATGACTGTGACGTGCTTCAAACTCCTGAAGGCGGGGCGTTAGTGACAGACGCAAAAGAATCACTGGATTCTATTCCGGCCTGATTGAGAACCGACAGATGGATAGCCGTGCCGTGACAGGGTGCGTTGAACATTTCCACTGAGAGGATGGGAGGTAGCCACTGACAACGGTGAAACCCTTGCATAAGCTTGCCATGGAAAGGAGTAAGAAGGATTGGATGAAGACAGTAGGAAAGCAGAGAGACGGAAGGGACACAGCATCTTCAAGCGCTTATCTGAAATTCCCACCAGTGAATTACATAAGTATCTCTATCTTTATCTTTATGTTTTATTCGTATATCACCCATATCCATTTGAGTTTGCCTGACTAAGATTTACAAGGTGACCATAGCTTGCTTCATACCAACAATCTCTGTGGGATCGACCCTTACTCGCGTAAGGTTTATTACTTGGACGACCCAGTACACTTGCTGGTTAGTTGTGCGAAGTTGTGTTTATGCCATGGTATTGAACACCAAGTTTTTGGATTCATTACCGGGGATTATTTGAATTGTGAAAAGTATTGATCACAATTTCGCGCTACCAATCATCCTCTTGGATTGACCATCTGTTTGAGGACAGTAAGCCGTACTCAAGCTTAATCGGGTTCCAAAAGCTTTCTGAAATGCACCCCAAAACCTTGAAGTGAAACGAGGATCTCTATCAGAGATTATAGTAGCAGGTACACCATGAAGTCTCACAATTTTCTTTATGTATAACCATGCTAGCTCCTCAAGGGTGTAAGTCATACGAATGGGTAAAAAGTGAGCTGACTTCGTCAGTCGGTCCACAATCACCTAGATAGCATCAAAACCAGCCCTAGTCCTTGACAATCCCGACACAAAGTCCATTGCAATACTTTCCCACTTCCATTGTGGAATCTCTAAAGGTTGTAATATCCCGGATGGTCTTTGATGTTCAATCTTTACCTTTTGACAAGTTAAGCAGTTTGAAATATATTCCGCCACATCATTCTTCATACTCGGCCACCAAAACATCGCCTTTAAATCATGGTACATCTTAGTACTTCCCGGGTGAATGGAGAAGCCACTTTTGTGTGCCTCCTTTAAGATATCCTGCCTCAAAGTGCCAACATCCGGCACAATGATCCTACCCTTGAACCTCCATAATCCATCTTTTTCTTCCGACACTCTCCACTGTTTTCCTTGCTCAATGGCCGGTAACACCTACCATAATGCTTCATCATTTTGATGAGCCTTTAGGAGCTCGGACTTAAAGTCACTTGAGATTTCTAATCGGCTCAAACATAAGATTCCAGATACTTCTCGAGCACCAATTTTTAGACTCTCGAATCCCTTGAGCAACTTCTCCTCTTGGAGCATCATCCAAGCTGCATATAACGACTTCCGACTTAACGCATCCGCCACTACATTCACCTTTCCCAGATGGTAATTCAACTTAAAGTCGTAGTCCTTCAATAATTCCATCCACCTTCTCTGCCTCATATTAAGCTCTTTCTGATCAAAGAGATATTTCAAACTCTTGTGATCGGAGAAGACTTGGAACTTGACCCCATAGAGATAATGCCTCCACACCTTCAAGACAAACACAACCGCAGTGAGTTCTAAATCGTGCGTAGGGTAATTCACTTCATGCGGTCTCAACTGTCGTGAGGCATACGCCACCACATTATGATGTTGCATCAGCACACACCCTAGACCCTTTAATGAGGCATCACAGTACACCTCAAATGGCTCGTTCGGCTCAGGTAACACTAACACAAGTGCAGTGGTCAACTTTTTCTTCAATGTCTGAAAGCTCTCCTCGCACTCAGGAGTCCAAACAAACAGAGTGTCTTTGCGGGTTAACTTTGTCATTGGCAAGGCTATCTGTGAAAACCCCTTGATAAACCTTCAATAATAGCCAGCTAAGCCCAGAAAACTCCTTATCTCTGTTACGGTGGTTGGTTGCTTTCAATCCATCACAGCCTCCACCTTAGTTGGATCTACGGCTATTCCCTTCTTACTCACCACGTGACCCAAAAACTTCACCTCACTCTTCCAAAACTCGCACTTAGACAATTTTGCATAGAGTGTCTTCTCCTTTAGAATTTGCAACACAGTCCTCAAGTGTTCCGCATGCTCTTCTTCGGTCTTGGAATAAATCAGTATGTCGTCAATGAAGACAACAACAAATTTATCCAGAAACGGACGGAAAACTCTATTCATGTAATCCATGAATACCGCAGGAGCGTTCGTCAACCCAAAAGACATTACAGTGTACTCGTAATGACCATAACGAGTCCTAAAAGCGGTCTTAGGGATATCCTCACCCCTCACCCTTATCTGGTGATAACCGGATCGCAGATCGATTTTGGAGAAAACTCCAGCTCCTTGCAACTGATCCATGAGATCATCAATTCTTGGCAATGGGTACTTATTCTTTATTGTAACCTTGTTCAGCTGCCTGTAATCCACACAGAGCCGCATACTCCCATCTTTCTTCTTTACCAGTAGCACTGGCGCACCCAAAGGAGAGACACTCGGTCGGATAAAATTCTTACCCAACAAATCCTCTAACTGAGAATTTAGCTCGTTCATCTCTAACGGTGACATCCTATAAGGAGCACTTGAGATTGGTCCTGCCCCGGGCACCAACTCAATAGCAAACTCAACCTCTCGGTTAGGTGGAAACTCATAAATATCATCGGAAAACACTTCCGGAAACTCACACACAACCGGAATCTGCTCCAACCTTTGATCATCACCCGAAACGCCCGCGGTTAACAATAGGATACCCTGACATTCGGTTCTGGAACAGTTCTCCATCATCGAATTCAAGTAATAATTATTCACCATGACCGGCCCTTCTGTATCCTCCGGCATAAAGTACACCGATTTTGTAGAACAATCAAGCAGGACATGGTTCTTAGATAACCAGTCCAATCCTAAGATAAGATCAAGACCGATCATCGGTAAGCAGACTAAATTATGAATAAAATCATGCTGCTTGAATCTAAAGGAAACTTTCGGGCATCCTAGCCTAGTTACCATGGCTTCATGGGTAGCATTATATACTCTTAGATCATAACCTAAGGTTACAATCTTCAATCCTAACTCATGGGCTTTCTCAAATGCAATGAATGAATGCGATGCTCCCGAATCAAAGAAAGCATTTAAAGTTTGACCAGCCATTTCACAGTTACCTCGGATGAGTGTCTCGGATCCCATGACACCTATAGTTGAGGTGGTGAACATCCGACCAGTCTGTTGTGCTTTCCCAACACCTTGTTTCTGCTTTGACAGTTTGGGACCTTATGTCCCGCCTTACTACAGTAATAGCACAAACCCCATCCGGCCATACACAGGGCTCCCGGATGGTGACTTCCACACCTAGCACAAGCTTGGTCATTCTGTGGTTGCTTCCCAAACCTTTTCTCTTGGGAGTTGTTGTTGTTGGGCCTCCTGAAAGAACTTCCCCACTTGAAAGGTGGACCTCTAGGTGCAAAGTTCTTCCCTCGGTTCTGTGGGAATGGTCCCTTGTGATTTCCTTTCTCAGCGGCTGCCTTCTTCACACACTCTTCAGCAACCCTACACTTATTTACCATCACAGAAAAAGTTCTGACCTCTATTGGTTCCTGAGCTCTATTTATGTTGTTGCCATGATTGTTTATCTATTGCCCAAGAGCTTCAGCAGTGGCTTGCATCGCAGCAGCCATGTTTTCCAACGTAGTCATAAGGTTCACCGGGTCATTAGGGTTATTCTCCGGCGCACAAACATTAGTACGGCCTCTACCACGGCCTCTACCACAGCCTCTACCACGACCTCTACCGCGTCCATGAGGTGCCATCTAGTTCCTATACACACCAAACAATCGATATTAAGTTGATCAGTCTCAATATCGGAAGTTTAGTGCTTCAAGTCCCAAATGTATGCTCATGAATGTTTATGCCAATTATATCAAGCAGATATACTAACGGCACATAACACACACACACAGAGAATGCACATAAGCATAGTCAGTCCATCCCTCAGGCTCTACAGGAACGAACCGCTCTGATACCATAATCATACACCCTACCATACAGAGTCTTATGCTTAAGTCATAATTCAGAGATGGCAAGGTATTACGACCTCTAAAATAAAAATTTAGTAAGTATAGTAGTATGAATGATTGATTATAACTAGGAGCCTTTGTAGAAAAAGGGGTAAACAAAAATCGCGACTCGAAAGCGCAACACTCCGATCGATAACGTAACGAACAAGGATAAACCAACGCGAGATTATATATATACAAAGGAGTGTCAAAAACAGGAATATCAAGACTCAAAATCCGGCTGCGAAGATAACCGGTCCGAGCATAGCAATATATACATATGATAAAATAAGGAAAACCCCAAAGGAAACCCAAAGGGTCACAAATACATAAAACATATTCTCCAAAATCTCCCAAAAGAGGAGTCATCACAGTTTATATTATTTAATGGAGATAAAAGTATCTAAGCAAAACATATAACCCAAAACATAGTCTCGATAACAAAGGATCTTCGCAAATCTAAAAGTCTCCAGCATGCCTCAGCGGAAAACCTCACGTCCTGCATCTGAAAACCACAAAATCCGCATGGGTGAGAACCAGAGGTCCCCAGCATGGTAACAGCTTCCACATATATAATACATAATAATAGAGGAAAGCCAAAGGCAATCCTAGAACTTCCTCCAGATAATATCCAAGCTTATAAACAAGCTAAACCATAAATGGCGACTGACTAAAGCTTCTTCAATCAAACTAATACTTCCCTTTCCAATTCCTTCAGACCTCCCAACCACCAGCAGAAGTATAATGTAGCAAACACAGTTATATCAAACAAAAAATATACAAATAGGAACAATTAAGGCATTTAGATAATTAGCAAGTAATATGCAGTCAAATAGGCAATCTCAAACAATTTATATAGTATGCATATGATGAATGCCTGTCCCTAGTGGCTGATGATATCATCTGACGGTTATAGAGCCAACCCGACAAGTCCTGGTAGCTAACCATTGGACTATCCCTCCGTCGTGTCTCCCCAACTCGAGTTATACTCAATATAAACTTGATCATAATCATGATCCATATCCATCACTTTCACTAGTGAATATTTATGGGGGTGAGCTCATCCGGGGCTTTCATAATGCCCGGCCACCCTGACGACATAGGGTCAAAAGAGTTTCAAGTCTCAACCTGGAGCACGTGGTGGTTAGCCACTGCTTTCTCCCAGGAAAACTCTCATCTCCGATAATGGAAGTGCAACATTCACAATTCATTCAACAGCATATATATGCATTTATTCTTAACCATAATCATGGCTCCGCCATAACACGGCAAAAATCCCGCCATCCGACCCATGGTTAAATCCATAACCAGCCATCTGGCTCACGGTTAAATCCATAACCAGCCATTTCATTAACAATTACGGCCTTTCGGCCCATGGCATAACAAGCACTTCCACCACTATCCTCCGCCTCTCACATAATCATCTTTGATCCTCATTGATCATTCATTTTTCCCTTGCTTCACTCGCAAGTTACCACATCCCCTAGCTCCTTTTCTAATTTCTAGGCATATCATAATGATTTAAGACATAAGTGGTGAGATCGGAGGCTTAGAAGTATGAGATTTGGCTTTTAAAACTCAAAAATCAACTTTGGGACACGCGCACGCGTGGATGGTTACCGAAACTCATCGACGCGTATGCGTCATGCACGCTAATGCGTGGATTGAAAATTTGTAAATCGACACGCACGTGTCAACCACGCGTACGCGTGGGTGCTCTCGTGCCCTAGTCACAAAACTGGCATAGTTCAGGCACAACTCTCTGGAAAAATGGCTGGGCATTGGGTGCAGCACATCGGCGCGCCCGTGCACACCACGCGCACGCGTGGATGGTGCTTTCTGGAAGAACGGCGCATACGCGCGAGGGGTCATTCTGCTAAAAATTTTCTAAGTTAAAAGCTGTAGAATTCACAAATTCAAACCTCAATCTTCCGACGGACATAACTTTCTCATTTTAAATCGTTTTTCACCCGTTCTTCGAACGGCATGGACATCTCGGATCCAATTTCATTTTTAAATAGATTTGGTACAAAACAAAGATTCGTAGTTCAAGTTATGTCCCACCAAAATATGCCCAAAAACCATATTTTTCATAAAAACCACAAAGTGC
Organism: Arachis hypogaea; assembly: GCF_003086295.3. Taxonomy (NCBI): domain Eukaryota; kingdom Viridiplantae; phylum Streptophyta; class Magnoliopsida; order Fabales; family Fabaceae; genus Arachis; species Arachis hypogaea. The sequence continues at coordinate 56,673,364 of NC_092036.1, forward strand.
CATTTTCAAAACAAGCCATTTTCAACTCTTTTCAAAATCAATCAAAACATGCCAATTTCATCCCTTTTCTTTGAAATCAATCAAAATATATCAAATTCAATAGCAAGCCTCCTCAACTCACACATTGACACTTTACCACAATTCACCAAAAGCACTATCCCATCATTTTAACCCACTTCACCCAAATGGGTCAACTCAAACACATTGACATATCATATACTCTTCCTCATGCCAATTTTCAACAACACCAATTCCAATAAATCATCATTGTACACAATCAATGTCATACTTACCATCAACATGGTTCAATCCACAATTCAACCATAACCAATCATCAAGCATATATCACAACATGCATATGTATCATACATCATACCATCAAGGCATCAATAATCATCATCACATATATGACCACATCATATATTTCAACCATTCAACAACATCAACATTTCAATGCCTATCTTAGGGCCTCTAGCCTAAGTATTTTCTACCACATTACATATTAGATACGGGAAACCGAGACCATACCTTAGCCGATTTCCCAAGCTCAACCGGAGCACTTCCAAACCACTTATCCATAAGCTCTCAAGGTCTCAACACCTCCATGAACAGATTTTTCACCACCAAATCCCTTTTTAAGCTTTTCAATATCACCAACCAAGCTCCAATATTCACACATACACAACCTAAGCCACAATCATCATACCTATACACAACATCTCAACACCCAAACATCATAGAACGACAAATTACACTAGGGTTGAGAATCTTACCATACCCAAGATCCAAGGAGACAAGATTAATCTTCTCCTTCAAGAGAGTTGGGTCCTATAACATCAAAGTGCCCAAAATCTCAACATTTTTGCTCATGAAACTCAAAAACAAGGCTGGAAATTCGAAGAGCAAAATGTAGCTTACCTCAAGATTAATTGTATGGGTTTTGTAGAGCTCTCCGCGGTGAATGCATGGCCGCAAACAGTGCGGCAATCGAAGATCTAGATCAAAAGTTATGGTGGTTTGAAGATCAAGTGAGAGATAGAAGTTTGAGAGAGTGTTCTTTCCCCATTCTCTCTAACTTTCAGCGTGTTTTTGAGTGTTGTGAGGAGAGAGAGTGCTGAAAACTAGGGTTTTGCTTTAGTTATGTTGGGCCAAGGGCCCACTTTGGGTCCGATTGGCCCGGTTTGTCCCGTTCGGTCCAATCTTGGTCCGAATTCTATAAAATTGTTACCGAAATTCTCGTCTCAATCTCCTCTATCACATTTAGCCATAAAAATCACATTTAGGGCTTTCTAGAATAAATTCTCATTTATGGGTTAATTAGCCGTTAATTAACCGGGTTTTACAAGATAGCCCTTAAACTTGACATGAGTAAAGCATATAACAGACTTGAGTGGCAGTTTTTGTGGTTTATCATGAAGAAAATGGAATTTGATTCTACGTGGATAGGTTGGATTCATGAATTGGTAACGACGGTTTCTTACTCTGTTGTTGTGGAAGGCCAACCATATAGTTTTTTAAACCAAATAGAGACATCCATCAGGGTGATCCTCTATCTCCTTTTTTTTCTATTTTTTGCAGAAGGCCTCTCCTTCTTTGGACACAAAGCAGAGCAAAACCGGTACATTCAAGGGATCTAGATTATAAGAAGATATTTTAAGGTTAATCATTTACTTTTTACAGATGATTCTATATTATTCTATAAAGCATTAGAAGACAATTGTGGGAGGGTCATAGATTTATTAGGAGACTTTAAAAGCTTCAGTGGCCAAAAATTTAACCTTAATAAATCTATAATCTTCTTCAGTAATAACACTCCTCATGATATACGCACATCACTTGCTACTACCATGAATATTTTACACATTGGAGCTCAAGACAAGTATTTGGGACTGCTTTCTTTAGTAAATAAATTGAAAAAGGCCACCTTTTTTGCTATAAAAGAAAGGGTTATCAAAAATGTCCAAGGTTGAAAATGATGTCTTTTATCTAATGGAGGAAGACAGGTATTACTAAGGGCGGTAGGAGAAGCAATCCCGATATATATCCTATCTTGTTTCAGACTTCTAGATAATCTAATCAAGGAAATTCATTGCATTCTTAATCAATTCTGGTGGGGTCAACAAGCTGCGGAATATCGTTGATAAACCCCATTTGTAGGGTTTATCTTGTATTGATTTTAAGGGATTTTATCACCTTTTACCCACATTTACTCAATGAAATAGCTAAATGTAATTTACCTTGATTCCATTAGATGCCTTGATATGTTTGTTAAGTGATTTCAGATTTAGGAGGCAAAGATTGGATCAAGGGAATGAAGAAAAAGCATGTAAAGTTGGAGAACTCATGAAGAAATGATGGAACCAAAAAGCTGTCAAGTCTGACCTCTTCGCACTTAATTGACCATAACTTGAGCTACAAAGGTCCAAATGATGCGGTTCTAGTTGGGTTGGAAAGCTAACATCTGGGGCTTCGAAATGATATAAATTTTGCCATATGTTGCTTTGCGTTCAGGGGCGCGCCCGCGCACTTTGCGCGCGCGCACCGATTCTGTCCGTGGCCCACTTTAATGAAGTCGTCCCCAGCGGTTTTAGGAGCCTTGTGGGCCCAATCCAACTCATTTTTGATGCTATTTAAGTCAAGTATTGAAGGGGAATCAATATACTTTAGATACTTTTAATCATTAGTCATAGTTTATGATATGCGAAATTGTGATCAATACTTTTCACAACTCAAATAATCCCCGGTAATGAATCCAAAAACTTGGTGTTCAATACCATGGCATAAACACAACTTCGCACAACTAACCAGCAAGTGTACTGGGTTGTCCAAGTAATAAACCTTACGCGAGTAAGGGTCGATCCCACAGAGATTGTTGGTATGAAGCAAGCTATGGTCACCTTGTAAATCTTAGTCAGGCAAACTCAAATGGATATGGGTGATATACGAATAAAACATAAAGATAAAGATAGAGATACTTATGTAATTCATTGGTGGGAATTTCAGATAAGCGCATGAAGATGCTGTGTCCCTTCCGTCTCTCTGCTTTCCTACTGTCTTCATCCAATCCTTCTTACTCCTTTCCATGGCAAGCTGTATGCAAGGGTTTCACCGTTGTCAGTGGCTACCTCCCATCCTCTCAGTGGAAATGTTCAACGCACCCTGTCACGGCACGGCTATCCATCTGTCGGTTCTCAATCAAGCCGGAATAGAATCCAGTGATTCTTTTGCGTCTGTCACTAACGCCCCGCCTTCAGGAGTTTGAAGCTCGTCACAGTCATTCAATCATTGAATCCTACTCAGAATACCACAGACAAGGTTTAGACCTTCCGAATTCTCTTGAATGCCGCCATCAGTTCTAGCTTATACCACGAAGATTCCGGTTAAAGAATCCAAGAGATAAACATTAGAGCCTTGTTTGCTTGTAGAACAGAAGTGGTTGTCAGTCACTTGTTCATAAGTGAGAATGATGATGAGCGTCACATAATCATCACATTCATCATGGTCTTGGGTACGAATGAATATCTTGGAATAAGAACAAGCGGAATTGAATAGAAGAACAATAGTAATTGCATTAATACTCGAGGTACAGCAGAGCTCCACACCTTAATCTATGGTGTGTAGAAACTCCACCGTTGAAAATACATAAGAACAAGGTCTAGGCATGGCCGTGAGGCCAGCCTCCCAATGATCAAAAGATCTAAAAATGATCCAAAGATCAGAAGATGAAAATACAATAGAAAAAGGTCCTACTTATAGAGAACTAGTAGCCTAGGGTTTACAGAGATGAGTAAATGACATAAAAATCCACTTCCGGGCCCACTGGTGTGTGCTTGGGCTGAGCAATAAAGCATTTTCGTGTAGAGACTCCTCTTGGAGTTAAACGCCAGCTTTGGTGCCAGTTTGGGCGTTTAACTCCCATTCTTGTGCCAGTTCCGGCGTTTAACGCTGGGAATTCTGAAGGTGACTTTGAACGCCGGTTTGGGCCATCAAATCTTGGGTAAAGTATGGACTATCATATATTGCTGGAAAGCCTAGGATGTCTACTTTCCAACGCCGTGGAGAGCGCGCCAATTGGGCTTCTGTAGCTCCAGAAAATCCACTTCGAGTGCAGGGAGGTCAGAATCCAACAGCATCTGCAGTCCTTTTTAGTCTCTGAATCAGATTTTTGCTCAGGTCCCTCAATTTCAGCCAGAAAATACCTGAAATCACAGAAAAACACACAAACTCATAGTAAAGTCCAGAAAAGTGAATTTTAACTAAAAACTAATAAAAATATACTAAAAACTAACTAGATCATACTAAAAACATACTAAAAACAATGCCAAAAAGCGTACAAATTATCCGCTCATCACAACACTAAACCTAAATTGTTGCTTGTCCTCAAGCAACTGAAAATCAAATAAGATAAAAAGAAGAGAATATGCAATGAATTCCAAAAACATCTATGAAGATCAGTATTAATTAGATGAGCGGGGCTTTTAGCTTTTTGCCTCTGAATAGTTTTGGCATCTCACTCTATCCTTTGAAATTCAGAATGATTGGCTTGTTTAGGAACTCAGAATCCAGATAGTGTCATTGATTCTCCTAGTTAAGTATGATGATTCTTGAACACAGCTACTTATTGAGTCTTGGCCGTGGCCCAAAGCACTCTGTCTTCCAGTATTACCACCGGATACATACATGCCACAGACACATAATTGGGTGAACCTTTTCAGATTGTGACTCAGCTTTGCTAGAGTCCCCAATTAGAGGTGTCCAGGGTTCTTAAGCACACTCTTTTTGCCTTGGATCACAACTCTTTTTTTTTATTTTTCTCTTTTTTTTCTTTCTTTTTCTTTCTTCCTCTTTTTTCGTTTTTCTCTTTCTCTTCTCTTTTTTTTTTGTATTCACTGCTTTTTCTTGCTTCAAGAATCATTTTTATGATTTTTCAGATCCTCAGTAACATGTCTCCTTTTTCATCATTCTTTCAAGAGCCAACATTCATGAACCACAAATTCAAAAGACATATGCACTGTTTAAGCATACATTCAGAAAACAAAAGTATTGCCACCACATCAAAATAATCAAACTGTTATAAAATTCAAAATTCATGCAATTCTTTTCTTTTTCAATTAAGAACATTTTTCATTTAAGAAAGGTGATGGATTCATAGGACATTCATAACGTTTTTAGGCATAGACACTAAGACACTAATGATCACAAGACACAAACATAGATAAACATAAGCACTAAAATTCGAAAAATAGGAAAATAAAGAACAAGGAAATTAAAGAATGGGTCCACCTTATTGATGGCGGCTTGTTCTTCCTCTTGAAGATCCTATGGAGTGCTTGAGCTCCTCAATGTCTCTTCCTTGTCTTTGTTGCTCCTCTCTCATGATTCTTTGATCTTCTCTAATTTCATGAAGGAGAATGGAATGTCCTTGGTGCTCCACCCTTAGTTGTCCCATGTTGGAACTCAATTCTCCTAGGGAGGTGTTTAGTTGCTCCCAATAGTTTTGTGGAGGAAAGTGCATCCCTTGAGGCATCTCAGGGATTTCATGATGAGTGAGATCTCTTGTGTGCTCCATCCTCTTCTTAGTGATGGGCTTGTCCTCATCAATGGGGATGTCTCCCTCTATGTCAACTCCAACCGAATAACAGAGGTGACAAATGAGGTGAGGAAAGGCTAACCTTGCCAAGGTAGAGGACTTGTCCGCCACCTTATAAAGTTCTTGAGCTATAACCTCATGAACTTCTACTTCTTCTCCAGTCATGATGCTATGAATCATGATAGCCCGGTCTATAGTAACTTCGGACCGGTTGCTAGTGGGAATGATCGAGCGTTGGATAAACTCCAACCATCCTCTAGCCACGGGTTTGAGGTCATGCCTTCTCAGTTGAACCGGCTTCCCTCTTGAATCTCTCTTCCATTGGGCGCCCTCTTCACAAATGACTGTGAGGACTTGGTCCAACCTTTGATCAAAGTTGACCCTTCTAGTGTAAGGATGTTCATCTCCTTGCATCATGGGCAAGTTGAATGCCAACCTTACATTTTCCGGACTAAAATCCAAGTATTTCCCCCGAACCATAGTAAGCCAATTCTTTGGATCCGGGTTTACACTTTGATCATGATTCTTGGTGATCCATGCATTGGCATAGAACTCTTGAACCATTAAGATTCCGACTTGTTGAATGGGGTTGGTAAGAACTTCCCAACCTCTTCTTCGGATCTCATGTCGGATCTCCGGATATTCACTCTTTTTGAGTTTGAAAGGGACCTCGGGGATCACCTTCTTCAAGGCCACAACTTCATAGAAGTGGTCTTGATGCACCCTTGAGATGAATCTCTCCATCTCCCATGACTCGGAGGTGGAAGCTCTTGCCTTCCCTTTCCTCTTTCTAGAGGTTTCTCCGGCCTTGGATGCCATAAATGGTTATGGAAAAACAAAAAGAAATGCTTTTACCACACCAAACTTAAAAGGTTTGCTCGTCCTCGAGCAAAAGAAGAAAGAAGAGAGTAGAAGAAGAAGAAATAGAGGAGATGGATATGGCTTTGTGTTCGGCCAAAGGGAGGAGAAGTAGTGTTTAGGTTGTGGGAAAATGAAAGAGTGAAGAAGGGTTTATATAGGAGGGGGGAGGGTTATGGTTCGGTCATGTATGGGTGGGTTTGGGAGGGAAAGTGGTTTGAATTTGAATGGTGAGGTAGGTGGGGTTTTATGAAGGATGGATGTGAGTGGTGAAGAGAAAGATGGGATTTGATAGGTGAAGGGCTTTTGGGGAAGAGGTGTTGAGGTGATTGGTGAATGGGTGAAGAAGAGGGAGAGTAGTGGGGTAGGTGGGGGTCCTGTGGGGTCCACAGATCCTGAGGTGTCAAGGAAAAGTCATCCCTGCACCAAATGGCATGTAAAAATGCGTTTTGAGCCAATTCTGGCGTTAAACGCCGGGCCGGTGCCCATTTCTGGCGTTTAACGCCAGTCTGGTGCCCCTTTCTGGCGTTAAACGCCCAGAATGGTGCCAGACTGGGCGTTAAACGCCCATCTGCTAGCCTTACTGGCGTTTAAACGCCAGCAGGTTCTCCTCCAGGGTGTGCTGTTTTTCTTTCTGTTTTTCATTCTGTTTTTCCTTTTTCAATTGATTTTGTGACTTCTCATGATCATCAACCTACAAAAACATAAAATAACAAAAGAAAATAGATAAAATATAACATTGGGTTGCCTCCCAACAAGCGCTTCTTTAATGTCAGTAGCTTGACAGAGGGCTCTCATGGAGCCTCGCAGATACTCAGAGCAATGTTGGAACCTCCCAACACCAAACTTAGAGTTTGAATGTGAGGGTTCAACACCAAACTTAGAAGTTGGTTGTGGCCTCCCAACACCAAACTTAGAGTTTAACTGTGGGGGCCCTGTTTGGCTCTGTTTTGAGAGAAGCTCTTCATGCTTCCTTTCCATGATGACAGAGGGATATCCTTGAGCCTTAAACACCAAGGATTCTTCATTCACTTGAATGATCAATTCTCCTCTACCAACATCAATCACAGCCTTTGCTGTGGCTAGGAAGGGTCTGCCAAGGATGATGGATTCATCCATGCACTTCCCAGTCTCTAGGACTATGAAATCAGCAGGGATGTAATGGTCTTCAACTTTTACCAGAACATCCTCTACAAGTCCATAAGCTTGTTTTCTTGAATTGTTTGCCATCTCTAGTGAGATTTTTGCAGCTTGCACCTCAAAGATCCCTAGCTTCTCCATTACAGAGAGAGGCATGAGGTTTACACTTGACCCTAAGTCACACAAGGCCTTATTGAAGGTCATGGTGCCCATGGTACAAGGTATTGAAAACTTCCCAGGATCCTGTCTCTTTTGAGGTAATTTCTGCCTAGACAAGTCATCCAGTTCTTTGGTGAGCAAAGGGGGTTCATCCCCCCAAGTCTCATTTCCAAATAACTTGTCATTTAGCTTCATGATTGCTCCAAGGTATTTAGCAACTTGCTCCTCAGTGACATACTCATCCTCTTCAGAGGAAGAATACTCATCAGAGCTCATGAATGGCAGAAGTAAATTCAATGGAATCTCTATGGTCTCATTTTGAGCCTCAGATTCCCATGATTCCTCATTGGGGAACTCATTGGAGGTCAGTGGACGTCCATTGAGGTCTTCCTCAGTGGCGTTCACTGCCTCTCTCTCCTCTCCAAATTCGGCCATGTTGATGGCTTTGCACTCTCCTTTTGGATTTTCTTCTGTATTGCCTGGAAGAGTATTAGGAGGGAGTTCAGTAATTTTCTTGCTCAGCTGTCCCACTTGTGCCTCCAAGTTTCTAATGGAGGACCTTGTTTCAGTCATGAAACTTTGAGTGGTTTTGATTAGATCAGAGACCATGGTTGCTAAGTCAGAGATGTTCTGCTTAGAACTCTCTGTCTGTTGCTGAGAAGATGATGGAAAAGGCTTGCTATTGCTAAACCTGTTTCTTCCACCATTATTGTTGTTGAAACCTTGTTGAGGTCTCTGTTGATCCTTCAATGAAAGATTTGGATGATTTCTCCATGAAGGATTATAGGTGTTTCCATAGGGTTCTCCCATGTAATTCACCTCTTCCATTGAAGGGTTCTCAGGATCATAAGCTTCTTCTTCAGATGAAGCCTCCTTAGTACTGCTTGGTGCATTTTGCATTCCAGACAGACTTTGAGAAATCATATTGACTTGTTGAGTCAATATTTTGTTCTGAGCCAATATGGCATTCAGAGTGTCAATCTCAAGAACTCCTTTCTTCTGACTAGTTCCATTGTTCACAGGATTTCTTTCAGAAGTGTACATGAATTGGTTATTTGCAACCATTTCAATGAGCTCTTGAGCTTCAGTAGGCGTCTTCTTCAGATGAAGAGATCCTCCAGCAGAGCTATCCAAAGACATCTTGGACAGTTCAGACAGACCATCATAGAAAATACCTATGATACTCCATTCAGAAAGCATATCAGAGGGACACTTTCTAATTAATTGTTTGTATCTTTCCCAAGCTTCATAGAGGGATTCTCCTTCCTTCTGTCTGAAGGTTTGGACTTCCACTCTAAGCTTACTCAATTTTTGAGGTGGAAAGAACTTTGCCAAGAAGGCATTGACTAGCTTTTCCCAAGAGTTCATGCTTTCTTTAGGTTGAGAATCCAACCATGTCCTAGCTCTGTCTCTTACAGCAATAGGGAATAGCATGAGTCTGTAGACCTCAGGGTCAACCCCATTAGTCTTGACAGTGTCACAGATTTACAAGAATTCAGCTAAAAACTGATGAGGATCTTCCAACGGAAGTCCGTGGAACTTGCAATTCTGTTGCATTAGAGAAACTAATTGAGGCTTAAGCTCAAAGTTGTTTGCTCCAATGGCAGGGATAGAGATGCTTCTCCCATAGAAGTCGGGAGTAGGTGCAGTAAAGTCACCCAGCACCTTCCTTGCATTGTTGGCATTGTTGTTATTTTCGGCTGCCATGGGTTCTTCTGCTTTGAAGATTTCTGTTAGGTCCTCTACAGAAAGTTGTGCCTTAGCTTCTCTTAGTTTTCGCTTCAAGGTCCTTTCAGGTTCAGGATCAGCCTCAACAAGAATGCTTTTGTCCTTGCTCCTGCTCATAAGAAAGAGAAGAGAACAAGAAAATGTGGAATCCTCTATGTCACAGTATAGAGATTCCTTGAGGTGTCAGTGGAAAAGGAAAATGGAAGATAGAGGTAGAAAATTCGAACTTATCAAGAAAGATGGAGTTCGAATTGTGATTTAAGGAATAGTGTTAGTCCATAAATAGAAGGATGTGAGAAGAAGGGAAGTAGTATTCGAAAATTAAGTAAAGGATTTTGAAGACATTTTGAAAGACACTAATTGATTTTCGAAAACCAAGAGTGGAAAAGAAATCAAGTGATTTTTGAAAAAGATTTTGAAATTAGAAATTAAAAAGATTTGATTGAAAACTATTTTGAAAAAGATGTGATTAAAAAGATATGAATGATTTGAAAGAGATGTGATTGAGAAGATATGATTTGAAAAACATTTTTAAAAAGATTTGATTTTAAAAATTGATGACTTGGCTATCAAGAAAAGATATGATCCATACATTAGACCTTTCTCAACAGAAAAGGCAACATATTTGAAATGTTGAATCAAATCATTAATTGATAGCAAGTATCTTTGAAAATAGAAAGAAATTGATTTTGAAAAAGATTTGATTGAAAAGATTTGATTTGAAAAAGATTTGATTTTGAAAACTTAAAAAAAAATGATTTGAAAACAAAATCTTCCCTCTTGTGCCATCCTGGCGTTAAACGCCCAGAATGGTGCACATTCTGGCGTTTAACGCCCAAAACTCTACCCTTTTGGGCGTTAAACGCCAGTCTGTCTTCTTCACTGGGCATTTTGAATGCCCAGCTTTTTCTGTGTAGTTCCTCTGCTGTGTGTTCTGAATCTTCAATTCTCTGTATTATTGACTTGAAAAGACACAAATTAAAAAATATTTTTGGATTTTTAATAATAAAGAATAATCAACATTCAACTAAAATCAAATAACAATGCATGCAAGACACCAAACTTAGCAGTTTGTATACTACTGACACTAACAAAATGAGAATGCATATGAGACACATAAAACACTCAAGTCAATAGAATTCAAAGATCAGAGCAATGAAATCATCAAGAACAACTTGAAGATCAATGAAGACACATGCATGAATGCATGCAATTGACACCAAACTTAAAATGAGACTCTAAACTCAAACAAGAAATATTTTTGGATTTTCGAAAATTAAGTGGACAAAGAAAATAAAGGTATCAAAATTCTTAATGAGAATTCCAGGAATCAGCACAATGCTAGTCTAAGACTCCGGTCCAGGAATTAGACATGGCTTCACAGCCAGCCAAGCTTTCAAAGAAAGCTCCGGTCCAAAACACTAGACATGGCCAATGGCCAGCCAAGCGTTAGCAGATCACTGCTCCAACAGCAAGATTGATAGAAATCAACAAGCTCTTGTGAAGATAAGTTGAAACCTCGGTCCAATGAAATTAGACATGGCTTCACAGCCAGCCAGAATCTTGATATGCGAAATTGTGATCAATACTTTTCACAACTCAAATAATCCCCGGTAATGAATCCAAAAACTTGGTGTTCAATACCATGGCATAAACACAACTTCGCACAACTAACCAGCAAGTGTACTGGGTCGTCCAAGTAATAAACCTTACGCGAGTAAGGGTCGATCCCACAGAGATTGTTGGTATGAAGCAAGCTATGGTCACCTTGTAAATCTTAGTCAGGCAAACTCAAATGGATATGGGTGATATACGAATAAAACATAAAGATAAAGATAGAGATACTTATGTAATTCATTGGTGGGAATTTCAGATAAGCGCATGAAGATGCTGTGTCCCTTCCGTCTCTCTGCTTTCCTACTGTCTTCATCCAATCCTTCTTACTCCTTTCCATGGCAAGCTGTATGCAAGGGTTTCACCGTTGTCAGTGGCTACCTCCCATCCTCTCAGTGGAAATGTTCAACGCACCCTGTCACGGCACGGCTATCCATCTGTCGGTTCTCAATCAGGCCGGAATAGAATCCAGTGATTCTTTTGCGTCTGTCACTAACGCCCCGCCTTCAGGAGTTTGAAGCTCGTCACAGTCATTCAATCATTGAATCCTACTCAGAATACCACAGACAAGGTTTAGACCTTCCGGATTCTCTTGAATGCCGCCATCAGTTCTAGCTTATACCACGAAGATTCCGGTTAAAGAATCCAAGAGATAAACATTAGAGCCTTGTTTGCTTGTAGAACAGAAGTGGTTGTCAGTCACTTGTTCATAAGTGAGAATGATGATGAGCGTCACATAATCATCACATTCATCATGTTCTTGGGTACGAATGAATATCTTGGAATAAGAACAAGCGGAATTGAATAGAAGAACAATAGTAATTGCATTAATACTCGAGGTACAGCAGAGCTCCACACCTTAATCTATGGTGTGTAGAAACTCCACCATTGAAAATACATAAGAACAAGGTCTAGGCATGGCCGTGAGGCCAGCCTCCCAATGATCAAAAGATCTAAAAATGATCCAAAGATCTAAAGATGAAAATACAATAGAAAAAGGTCCTACTTATAGAGAACTAGTAGCCTAGGGTTTACAGAGATAAGTAAATGACATAAAAATCCACTTCCGGGCCCACTTGGTGTGTGCTTGGGCTGAGCAATGAAGCATTTTCGTGTAGAGACTCCTCTTGGAGTTAAACGCCAGCTTTGGTGCCAGTTTGGGCGTTTAACTCCCATTCTTGTGCCAGTTCCGGCGTTTAACGCTGGGAATTCTGAAGGTGACTTTGAACGCCGGTTTGGGCCATCAAATCTTGAGCAAAGTATAGACTATCATATATTGCTGGAAAGCCCAGGATGTCTACTTTCCAAAGCCGTTGAGAGCGCGCCAATTGGGCTTCTGTAGCTCCAGAAAATCCACTTCGAGTGCAGGGAGGTCAGAATCCAACAGCATCTGCAGTCCTTTTTAGTCTCTGAATCAGATTTTTGCTCAGGTCCCTCAATTTCAGCCAGAAAATACCTGAAATCACAGAAAAACACACAAACTCATAGTAAAGTCCAGAAAAGTGAATTTTAACTAAAAACTAATAAAAATATACTAAAAACTAACTAGATCATACTAAAAACAATGCCAAAAGGCGTACAAATTATCCGCTCATCAGTTTAGTTTTAGAAGTAGTTAGAGTTAGAGAGAGAAGCTCTCACTTCTCTCTAGAATTAGGATTAGGAACTAAGGTTAGATTAGGATCTTATAGTTCTAGGTTTAATTCAAGTCTCCTTCTACTTCTACCTCCAATTGGTGATTGCTACACTTTGGTTCTTCTCTCTATCCCTATTCTCTTGTTGTAATTTCTCTTCTTTTGTTTCTAGGTTTTGTAATTGAGATACTCTTGTTCTCTTTATTTTCTTTCAATAATGCAATTTGAGGTAATTCATGATAATTGTGATTTCCTTGATTGTTGTTGTTAATTCTTTACATTCAATTGTAGTTAGAATTCATTCTTGTTGTGATTGACTATACTTTTCTTTTGTGCCTTCCAAGTGTTTGATTAAATGCTTGGAAGAATGTTAGACTATAATTTTATGTTCTTGGCTTGAGAAGGTAACTTAGGATTTCTTGAGTCACTAGTGTCCAATTGATTGATAGTTGATAGCCATTAACTCTAGCCTTCATTAATCCAATTAGTGGAAAGCTAGGATTTATGGACTAGGATTGATATAACTCACTTGACTTTCCTTTGTTAATTGATTTAAAGATGACTAAGTGGGATTAATCCTTGCAACTACCATACTTGTGGCTAGTGATAATGATGAAGACCCTTGACAACCAAACCTTGCCAAGACCATTTTGTGAATAAAGTTTTCCTACCATTTACTATTCACATTCCTCATCCGAAACCCCAAAATAAACAAGTCCATAACCAATAACAAGAACACTACCCTGCGAGTCCTTTGAGAGACGACCCGAGGTTTAAATACTTTGGTTTATAGATTTTAGGAGTTTGTACTTGTGACAAACAAATTTTTGTATGAGTGGATTATTGTTGGTTTAGAGACTATACTTCAACGAGATTTCATTATTGAAATTCTAAACCGTCAAAAATCCGTTCATCAAAATGGCGCCGTTGCCGGGGACTTGCAATGGTGTTACATTATTGGTTATTGTGAATATTGTGAATATGTTTGTCTTTTGCTTGTTTGTTAGTTTTTGTTAGGTTTAGGACTTCGTTGCTTATCTTTGTTAATTTTTGTTTTCTTTGCTATTATGAATTCTCATCCTCACTTTGGCTATGAGTTTGGCTCAAATTATGTTGTAAGAAATGGGAACTACAATGGTAATATGCATCAAGGATTTGGGCACAACCAAAGATGGGAAGAGCCTCAAGGGATTAATCAACCTTCTTGGCAACAACCTCCAACTCCTTATGGGTATAACTCTTTTGATCCACCTTGCTCACAAGCCCCATATCACCAAAACCCTCCATATGACCCCAATCCTTATCCACCATACCCACCACCTTATGAGCCATATGAACCATACATGGAACCACCACCATTCCAACACAATTACTCTCAAGAACCACCTCAATGCACACCATCTCCATACCCTTACCAAGAAGAACCACCTTCCTACTATAAACCCTCTCTCCAAAATAATGAACCCTCTTATCCACCCCAAGCCCCAATAGATGACTCTCTTACATTGCTACTTCAAGGACAAGCGGATATGCAAAGGAACACCCTAAAGTTTGTGACTAACTTGACCAAGGTAGTGTCTACCTTAGCCTACAAATTTTTGAACACTCAAGGTGCTTCCGTGGCCACATGTGAAGAATCCATTGAAGATCATAGCATGAAGGAGAGATTGGAAAACCCGGTGGAAAATGAGGGAGGCTATTTTGTATTAGAGCAATTGGAGGAGCCTATGGTTATTGAAGGAAAGGAAGAAGTGGTTGAAGATTTAGGAGATGTTGAGAGTCCATGGGAATGTATCATCATGGAAAACTCTTCCAAGAAGCTTGACATTGATGTTGAGGAGGGTGCGCAACCTCCAAAGCATATCATGGTTGAAGACTTTGAAGAGGTTGATCAAGAGATGGATTCAATTATTGATGAGTTCCTATCCACAATTGAATCCTCTCCCATTGAGCTTGACATAGAGGGTAAGGAAGAAGATACCTCACCTCCCATACCCTTGGTAAGCCATGAAGAAAATATCAAATTGGAAGGAAGCTACCAAGAGGAAGAGGTTGAAGTTGATATAAGTTGTCAAGAGGTGGAAGTTACAAGGGAAGAGCACAAGAGCGTAGACATCGCAATGGCTAAGTGTGGGGAGGCCCCCCTTCCCAAGCCACCATCACCTAACATAACATTCAAGTGGGTAAAATTTCTATCCCTAAGCTTCACTTTCTCACTTGAATATGGTTTGATTGAAAATGATGGGTAACTTAGAGCTCTTTGTGGAGTTAAGAGTAAGAGGGAGTGGTGTAATGGTTGGAAAAAGAATGTTAGGCTCATTAAGGTTAAACCCTCAAGGCATAAATACTATGGTTGGAGGAATGCTAAATTGTATGGGTCTAGAAGGAGAATTTGGTGCATAAAGGAGAATTCTATATACCTACCACCCAAGTTGAATCATAATGATCAACTAGAAGATGGGTGTGAAAATAAGAAATGGGACCCCGGATCACAACATGAAGACCAATTTTGGGAGCTCATATCTTGGGGAGAACCTCACCCAAGTTTGGTGAAGATGGTTGGAAATTCTATCAACCAATTGAGGAGCAAAGATCCTTGGAGATTCAAGGATGAGTACAAACATAAGCCACCATGACAATAAGCCCCTCAAAATGTTAAACTTAAGGACTTAAACTAAAAGTGCTAGGTGGGAGACACCCCACCATGGTAAACTCTTTCCATCCTCTTTTAGTTTTGTTTAATAAGTGATTTGAGTTGCCATTGTAGGTAGATTTTCATTTCATATTGATTTGTTGGTAAAGATTGGTTGTTAGTATGTTGTATTCATTAGTAGTAGATGAATAAATCCTAAAATTAAATTGCATTTTTGTGAATTGTTTGATATTTGATTGAATAAAGAAGAGTTTTGGACATTATAGGGAGCTCTTGGGCATTTTTTCTGCTTTTTGGAAAAAAAAAAAAAAGGCCATCGGCGCGCTAGCACGCTGTGCGCGCGCGCGCACAATTCACTTCCGCAACTTCAGGTACAAAAACCAGAGAGTTGTGCGCGCATTGTGCCAGCATTGTGCTGGGAGCACAAGCTCATCCACGCGTAAGCACGGTGTGCGCGCGCGCGCGGATCGTCCCAACCTCATCCACGCGTAAGCGCGCTGTGCGCGCGCGTGCGGATTTGCTCCCTGCTTTTCTCCTTCCTCCTTTCTCCTTCTTTCCTCTTCTCTTCTTCTTTCTTTCTCATTTTTTTTTCTTCTTCCTCTCTTGAAGGATTTTTTTTCTTTTCTCTTTTAATATAAAAAAAATTAATAATAAAAAAACAATATAATAATAAATAAATAAATAAATAAATAAAATACTAAAAAAATAAAATAAAAAATTATTAAAAATATAAAAAAAATTTCTCTTCTTCCATTTCCTTTTGTCTATTACATTTGCATACTTTTATTCTTTGCATTTTAATTTTGTAATATTTGTCAACACACAAGATTAGTGCTTTAGTCCTTCCTAATTCATTACCCTTTGTTTTTTCTTGTACCGCTTCATCATTGAGTTAGGATAGAATCAAATGCTTTCATGCGTATCACTAATCTTGTTTGTGTCAATTCTTATTTGATCTTGATGCTCAATATACTCTCCATGCTTTAACTTTACTCTTGCATCAAGTATCAGTTGATATGCCTTTTGCCCCCGCCTATGTTCTATTTACTTTGATATCTTTGTTGTAGGCTTAATTTTCTTTCTTTTTCTCTCCTTTTAGGCTGGCCACCAAGAAAGGAGGAAACGAAAAGGCTTTTAAATGGGGCAACAAACAAGTCATCCGCACAACCTTTCGAAGAAGCTCATCAATTGTAGCAACCCATCCACCTTGCTCTTCTTTGCATGCACCGAGGACGGTGCAATCTTCAAGTGTGGGGAGGTCGTTTGACCGATCTCCATGGGTAAAGATTTCCTTTTCAACACCAAATTTTTTATTTTCTTTGTTAGATTAGCTATTGCATTGCATGATAGGTTGCATGTTAGTTAGAATTTGTATATATTCTTACCACTTCTTTCATATTAGGACTACTTGGTTAGGGTGATGATTTCCTTTCCAAGAAACTGTTTTAGGGCACCCTACCAATTTGAAAAAGAAAATTTGTGGAACTTGCTTGAAAGAATGTATTTTGGAACATGGTTTTTTGAGCTAAGAACACACAAGCATGTGAGTTTTGAGCCTAATTGTGTGGTTACATCTTATGACCACTTATTTTTCCTTCTTGTGTGCATTATTATCTTTCTATGAATGTAATCTTTGATTTGTTTGATTCTTTATGTCCATTATTTTGTGTATTCATGCATTTATATGATTGAGGCCATCATTTCATTTAGCTTACTTACCCAAAAAGCCTTACCTTTTATCATCCATTGTTAGCCAATTTGAGCCTACGCTTAACCCACTTTGTTTTTAATTTAGCACATTACAAGCCTTAAAGCGAAAAACAATAAATGTCCTTAATTTGGATCTTTGATTGGCTTAGGCTAATGTGTGTGAGTATCATTCAAGTGTGGGAACCTTGGGATATTGGGTGAATAAAAGGGTAGTTTTGTATTATTAGTGTAAATATTGGGAATTGGGTACATACTCATGTATTGATCAAATGTAAAACTTTATGCATTGATGCTCTTGTATATAAAAAAAATGAGAAAAGAAAAAGAAAAAGAAAAAAAAACAATATGGAAAAGAAAAAAAATATAGAAAAAGAAAGAAAAATAAGAAAAAGAAAGAAATAAAAAAGGAGACAAAATGCTCCAAAGTAAAGCTCAAATAAAAGTCAATGCATATGTGTTGTGAAATGAAAAGAGAATGCATGAGTATGTGGAAAAGTGAAGAATGGGTAGTTAGGTTAGAATTTAATTGTATAGGGTGTCATAGGTTAGGTGGGAAGTCTAAGCCTATCAAGGATTCAAACTGCAAGCTCACTTGACCATATATGACCCTACCTTGACCCTAGCCCCATTACAACCTAAAGAAAAGACCTCATGATAATTGTATGCGTGCATTGAATAATTGTTGATTGTTAGATGAAAAACAAATCTTGGAAAGCATGATTAGGGGAGAATTGAGAGAATCAACCCCAAACACCGAGCGACTAGAGTGCAAACACTCCCGGTGAGGGTTCGATGCTCAATTCCTTGATTCCCGGCTTTCACGAGCGTTCTTCTTGCAAGTCTATGTGAACTTCATGTTTATACTTCAATTGGTAGGACTCATGAATCGTTATATGATCTTGGCCCTACTTGTGCATATATGTCTTGGAGATTGATTTATTTTTAACCAAGTAGGTAAAACCATTTCGCATTTAGTTGAATATAGTTTAGGTTGCATATAGCTCATTTACATGGAATAAATGTTGATACCCTTTGTTTCTCTCTTGGCTTAAGCATGAGGACATGCTTGGTTTAAGTGTGGGGAGGTTGATAAACCCCATTTGTAGGGTTTATCTTGTATTGATTTTAGGGGATTTTATCACCTTTTTACCCACATTTACTCAATGAAATAGCATGGTTTTGTATATTCTCCTTTAATTGTGCTTAAGAGTGAAAACATGCTTTTTAGGTCTTAAAATAGCTAAATGTAATTTACCTTGATTCCATTAGATGCCTTGATATGTTTGTTAAGTGATTTCAGATTTAGGAGGCAAAGATTGGATCAAGGGAATGAAGAAAAAGCATGTAAAGTTGGAGAACTCATGAAGAAATGATGGAACCAAAAAGCTGTCATGCCTGACCTCTTCGCACTTAATTGACCATAACTTGAGCTACAAAGGTCCAAATGATGCGGTTCCAGTTGGGTTGGAAAGCTAACATCCGGGGCTTCGAAATGATATAAATTTTGCCATATGTTGCTTTGCGTTCAAGGGCGCGCACGCGCATTTTGCGCGCGCGCGCCGATTCTGTCCGTGGCCCACTTTAATGAAATCGTCCCCAGCGGTTTTAGGAGCCTTGTGGGCCCAATCCAACTCATTTTTAATGCTATTTAAGTCAAGTATTAAAGGGGAATCAATATACTTTAGATACTTTTAATCATTAGTCATAGTTTAGTTTTAGAAGTAGTTAGAGTTAGAGAGAGAAGCTCTCACTTCTCTCTAGAATTAGGATTAGGAACTAGGGTTAGATTAGGATCTTATAGTTCTAGGTTTAATTCAAGTCTCCTTCTACTTCTACCTCCAATTGGTGATTGCTACACTTTGGTTCTTCTCTCTATCCCTATTCTCTTGTTGTAATTTCTCTTCTTTTGTTTCTAGGTTTTGTAATTGAGATACTCTTGTTCTCTTTATTTTCTTTCAATAATGCAATTTGAGGTAATTCATGATAATTGTGATTTCCTTGATTGTTGTTGTTAATTCTTTACATTCAATTGTAGTTAGAATTCATTCTTGTTGTGATTGACTATACTTTTCTTTTGTGCCTTCCAAGTGTTTGATTAAATGCTTGGAAGAATGTTAGACTAGAATTTTATGTTCTTGGCTTGAGAAGGTAACTTAGGATTTCTTGAGTCACTAGTGTCCAATTGATTGATAGTTGATAGCCATTAACTCTAGCCTTCATTAATCCAATTAGTGGAAAGCTAGGATTTATGGACTAGGATTGATATAACTCACTTGACTTTCTTTTGTTAATTGATTTAAGGATGACTAAGTGGGATTAATCCTTGCAACTACCATACTTGTGGCTAGTGATAATGATGAAGACCCTTGACAACCAAACCTTGCCAAGACCATTTTGTGAATAAAGATTTCCTACCATTTACTATTCACATTCCTCATCCGAAACCCCAAAATAAACAAGTCCATAACCAATAACAAGAACACTACCCTGCGAGTCCTTTGAGAGACGACCCGAGGTTTAAATACTTCGGTTTATAGATTTTAGGAGTTTGTACTTGTGACAAACAAATTTTTGTATGAGAGGATTATTGTTGGTTTAGAGACTATACTTCAACGAGATTTCATTTGTGAAATTCTAAACCGTCAAAAATCCGTTCATCAATCGTATGATTTGGATTAGTTAGGATACAATGAGAAAGGGATAAAAAAGAAGGAGGGCTTGAATTTAAAGTCCTACGTGCACAAAATTTGGCTCTCCTAGGTAAACAATGTTGGAGAATTGCTACTAATTCTGATTCTTTATTATCTAGAATCTTAAAAGAAACCTATTTCAGATATAATTCTATTCTAGATGCAGAGTTGGAGTCCTTAGCTTCTTGAGAATGGAGAAGTATCCTTGCACGTAGAAGTGTCGTTGAAAAGGGGTTAAACTGGAGAGTTGGTTCTGGAACAGCAATCCAAATCTTTAGAGATTCATGGCTCCCACTTCCGTATCCATTCTCAGTCCTAGCACTTACAAATCATTCCCACACTCGACATTCAATCTTCTTAGTTTGTGATCTGTTCTCTGCACATAAGCAATGGAATGAGTCCCTAATTAATTCAATATTCTTTCAAGATGTTGTCTAGAGAATTCTATCTACAGTACCATGAGAAGAGGAGGATGAAATTCAATGGACACTCAACAGATCCAAGATATATGATGTAACTTCAGGATATAGAGTTGCTTACCTTTAGAATTTTTTCTAAATATCATGCAACAACCGAAAATCTGGAATTTCCTTTAGAGTCTGACAGCCCCACACAAGATTCAAGTATTCGGGTGGAAGTCCCTCCATAGAAAACTCCCCATCATGCAGCTCATAAATCAGCAATTTTTAAGTACTTCACTAACTTGTCCCATTTGCAATACTGAACCAGAATTCTTGTTACATTGCATCTTTAACTGTCCAGATGCTTCAGAAACTTGGAGCAAGAGTCCAATAGTGCACTTGACCCCAAATCTGAACTACATCTCTTTTTTCGATTGGTGGAGACTCCAAATTGTTGCTCTGGGTTACCGATCTGTGAGTAAGAACTCGGTCCATTTTGCGTTGATTATTGCTTATCATATATGGAAAGAAAGGTGTAGGAAGGTGTTCGAATACTAATCTATGAATCCTAAAGAACTTCTGACAATTGCTACCAAACAAAATCAGAAATTTAAAAACTTACCCATTGAAACTCAAACTTAATTTCAACTTTACTTTTTTCTTAGTTTCATTCTTTTTACTGTGTCTCGCTAATATTTAAGCAAAGGATGAAAAAACTTACTTTTTTTGTATAATTCTAAATTTTGGACAAAATATTTTTTATTTAAAATAAAATAACTTACTATCTTTAAAAAAAACAAATAAAATAATATAAATGTAATTTTTTGATTAAACGGAAAAAGTCAAATAAGACTTACCATAATAAGTTCACTACAACATTTTTGGCCTAAGGTAAACCTTATTCGAAGCAACATTTAACAAAAGTTGCTTTAGATAGGCAAAGACAACATTTTTAACGAGTTGCCTTTGAGTAAGGCAAAGATAACAAAATTTTTGGCCACCCATAAAAAGAGTTGTCTTTGATATCTAAAGCAACACTTAAAAAATATTACAATATAAAACATTAAAGACAACATTTTTAAATAAAAATACAACATTTTATAAGGGTTATAAAAAATTGAATAAATAACTTTTATAAAAAGTTGCCTAAAATCATTCATAGCTAAAAATTTTAGAGGGAAACTTTTAATCATATTCCCTCCAAATAATTATTTCCCAATCAAATAACTTAGTAAAAAAAAGAAAAGCTACTAGAGAAGTCATATTTCCAGTGCTTAGTTCCTCACAGCCACCCACCATTCGAAGAAAAGGGAAAAGCCCTAACTCACGGCGCGACACGAAGGGCAGCAGGTCTCGACCCAGACGGCGCGACACGAACGGCAGCAGGTCTCGACCCAGACGGCGCGACACGAACGGCAGCAGGTCTCGACCCAGACGGCACGACACGAACGGCAGCAGGTCTCGTTCGCGTACGAGAGCAGGTCTCTGTCGGTGACGGCGCGGTGCTCTCCTCCACAGGCGTCGGCGAGTTGCTCTCCTCCTCCTGTCTCAGCTCCGCGTCGCAGTCACGTTCGAGAAACCCCTCTCCTTCTTCCTCCTCTTCCCCTGTCTCGCCTCCTCCTCTTCGCAAGCTCAGACAACACTACATGCAGCGATAATCCCCTTCCGCCTCCTCTGCGTATTGCTTGGTAAGAAGCTTCTGATTTTCTGATTTACTATGAATTGGATTTTCTGATTTACTATGAATTGGATTTTCTGAATACTTTGATTTTGAATGAAGATTGGGAATGTTCTGAATTTTACTATGAAAATAGAATTTTTGAATGCATTGAATCTAAATTTTCGCTATGGGAATGTTCTGAATGTACTGAATTTTAGTAATACATAAAGCTGTGATATCATGGATTTCATGTTGATGCTGATTTTACATTGATTCTTGCAGTAAACCCCCAGTTGAAGAGCTGCACCAGTTCTTGGAATTCCAGTTGCCAAAGCTATATGTGAACCCATCAGGTAAACATTTTCCTTCTTGGCCCTGGACATCTTGCTATTTCTTGGCTGTGCCTCTGATCCTAAGAAATCCACATTCATGAGGTTCATTTTCTTACCTTCATGTTGTTTGGTTCCTGAGAAAGTGCTTGAAAAACAACATTTATCAATTTATATATATTTATATATGCTCTGTTTGCTTCATTCATCTATGCTATCTTCATCCTTTATTATTGTTAGGAATTCCGTTGAGCTTCAACTTGTGTTTTTTCCCCCTCCTCCCACCTTATATAATCAGGGAAAAAATCTAAATCAATGTTGTTTCGAAGTAGAATTTCTTACCTAAATGTTTATCAGCATGTTTCTATTTTCTTCACACTTGAGTGCTATCATGTTTTAAAGTTTTGCTTTGGTCCTGTGTTTCCAACGCAATTTCAAATCCCGGTGCTGAGTGAATTGCTATATGAATTGCAAAGCACAAATTCAAATACTAAGGAGAAGACTTTTTGTTGGTAAAATTGAAAATACATGCCATGAATGTGTTTTTTTCTTTTTTAAGTGAAAATACATATAGGTTTTACATATTTATCACCAGAAATATTTTAACTATTTTGAAAACTTATGTTTGGAGGTGTTATTTAGCAATTAGCAGGGAATCAAAATAAAAAGTATCATAGAAAAATCTGTAATAATTTTCAAAATATCCCTCATGCCATCTGTGCTACTTTTAAACCCTTATCTTACTAAAGGAAATGAGACTTCATCTCATCTAAACTCCAATCATATGCACTGAATGCTCAGAAAACCATCTTGCAGTAGGAATCCACTACATCTATTATGCTAAATCTGCATTGTTCATTATAATATTCTATGGTTTTTTGCAAACATTTGGCATCTAAATTGTCTTCATGCTTCCTAATATTGACCCATCTGATCTCTAAAAATGCAACGCTGAAGCTGGATCTCCACGAACATCAGAACCTGTTTTGTCAACTTCGTCAAGCAACATAACTGGGTTGCAAACAGCTACTCTCTACAGGTCAAATGCACAAAAGCATTTCAGTGTAAGACCAAATAGCATGAACTAAATTTTACAAATTCTATTCTTTAGTCCAACACTACAGTAACTAAAATTAACCTTACATCATATGATAATGAAAGAATAAATGAACTCTGCCACATGAATTTACAAATCAAAATTCATACATAAATACTCATTAAACTCGGTATTGACATTTTATGCTCTCACAAAATGACAGTTTTGTTAGAATAAATGAGATTACCAGAAATATATATATATATATATATATATATATATATATATATATATATATAGAGAGAGAGAGAGAGAGAGAGATTCTAACTCCTGAACTACTATTGAAAGTGGCAATATCCCTCATGCCATCTGTGCTACTTTTAAACCCTTATCTTACTGAAGGAAATGAGACTTCATCTCATCTAAACTCCAATCATATGCACTGAATGCTCAGAAAACAGTCACACCTCATACAGAAAACCATCTTGCAGTAGGAATCCACTACCTCTATTATGCTAAATATGCATTGTTCATTATAATATTCTATGGTTTTTTGCAAACATTTGGCATCTAAATTGTCTTCATGCTTCCTAATATTGACCCATCTGATCTCTAAATGTTTAGTGTACTTGTATATATATGTTATTTTAATTGACCACTTTTTCTTAACATTTAAAAATTAATATACAAATTATATTTAAACATATGTTGATGCTGATTTTACATTAATTCTTGTAGTAAACTCCCAATTGAAGAGCTGGACCAGTTCTTGGAATTCCAGTTGCCAAAGCTATATGTGAACTCATCAGGTAAACATTTTTCTTCTTGGCCCTGGACATCTAGCTATTTTTTTGGTTGTTGTTATCTGCT
The DNA here is from genome assembly GCF_003086295.3 of Arachis hypogaea. NCBI lineage: Eukaryota > Viridiplantae > Streptophyta > Magnoliopsida > Fabales > Fabaceae > Arachis > Arachis hypogaea. The sequence goes on from NC_092036.1 coordinate 56,697,436, forward strand.
TAATCCATGCCAGGGTTTTCAATAAGAATTGAATTCATGCACTTTAGCTTGTCAATACTTTATAGTAGCATTTAGTGATGCATTATTAAGCAAAGTTGCTCTTAGTCTCTATGAATTTGATTGTTTTCCTCCACCTTAAATTGAGAAAGGAGAAAACACTGAATAATAATATTTTTTTATGATGCTGAAAGTTAAAACATATTGCCTTTTTATCATCTCTATTCATGGTGTTCCTTTTCTACCTAATATTTCTGCGAACCTGCAGTTTTTCTGCGAGCCTGCAATTTATCATGGTGTTCCTTTTAACCTGCATCTTGCCTTTTCGAACTAATATTTCTACGAGCCTGCAAGTTTTTTCTATCTATATTCATGGTGTTCCTTTTGAAATAAACTTTTTTATAGTCAATAGAACGACTTATGTCACTCTTTTTTCAGTGGTCAAAGCCCTGTAAGTACTTACTTTTGCTTAGAAATTTATGTCTTCACAAAAAAAAAGATTAATTTTCGTAATTAGCTGAGTTAACTAGTTCATATAGAATCGATTATTATTTTTCAATTGATTGTTCTGTTTGCCACTTTGATTGAGTTAAATTGTTTATAAAGAATACTGTAAATTTGATACTTTACTCTGTTATAGAGAAAGATTGCTTCAAAGGACTTTAAGGAACATTGGTGGACATTCTAGAACTTGAAGATTGCAATTTGTTGAGCCATGACTCCGTAAGTTTTTTTTCTCTTGCATATACTTGTAGGTTTTCATATGTATATTATGACCTTTGTGCAGTTTTTTGTTTTTCATGTTGAATGTCTTTTGATATTTAGTCCACTTTTAGATAAGCAATATAATTGTTTCTTAATTTTAATAATAATATTGTTGTGTGCCTTTTTGATGGATTTATGTACCCAATATGCATGAACATTATTATTTGCATGCTTGGTTAAATAGTAATAACAATATATTAATAATTAGGTTTTCCCAAGACTTAGAAAAAGATTGGATGAGTTTACCGAGAGATAAAGTTGAGTTTAGTAACGGTGTCAATGACTTCTTAGATAAAGTTGAGTTTAGTAATAACGACTGCAAGGATTGGAAGATATTGTGAAACTTATGTTGCAACAAACTTCTCCTGGTATGAATGTTGATGAAGCGCTTTCTCTCTTGCGATCTAAGCAATCGTCTGCAAATAGTGCACAAGATCCAAATTTAGTTCCTCGGCATTCTCCTCCATCGACTCATATACCAAATCATGATTAGGTATATGTATGCTAAATTGTTGTACCACTTGAGTATACATATTATTGTATAGCTGATGTTTTGACTATAATTTTTTTGTTCATTTAAATTTGACTACAGCTTTCTTATTGTTGGAGGAAGTTTTCTGAAGACATAAAGACAATTCTTGCCACAATGGTGAAGCACAAAGTCTTTTTGGTTTTAAGTGGACAACTTAGTTTATTTTTTGTTTAAGTTCATTAGCAGAAAAACATGTATTTTGCTTACTTAGGTTTATTATTTATTTGACTTGGTAACTTATTAGCAAGTATATATATACGTTAATTGGTACTTGGAAGACCTTTCTATATATATATATATATGCAATATATATTATTATCTTATTCAAATGCGGGTGTTATATATTCTTCAAATGTCATATAAATATAACAAAGATAAAAAAATATTATTTTAGATATTAAAAAAGAGAATCTAAGAAAAATTCAATAAGGTGTTGCTTTAGGTATTAAAAAAAGACAACTGTAAATAAACCTACATAAGTGTTGCATTAGGTCTATAAAAAAGGCAACTTAAAAAAACCTGGACAAGTGTTGCTTTAGGTAGAGGAAAAGGCAACTTAAAAAAACTTGTACAAGTGTTGCTTTAGGTATATGAAAAAGCAACTTACAAAACTCTGGACAAGTGTTGCTTTATATATTAGAAAATACAACTCGTAAAAAGTGTTGCCATAGCGTTTCATATAAAGCGTTGTGTTTGGGTGCTCTAAGGCAACCCTTTCGCGGAGTTGCTTTATTTGCAGAAAAGGCAACATTTTTTGAAGGTTGCCAAAAAAAGGGTTCCCTTTAATATACAAAAGCGTTGCCTTAGACCAAAGGTAACGGCCGTATAGCCAACCCCCCAAAAAGCGTTGCCTTTTGTCGAAAAGGCAACACTTTCTCTTATTATAAGCAACGTTTTTAAAGGGTTGCCTCAGCCCGAATTTGTTGTAGTGGTTGGACAATATTGCGAAATAACTTTACCGATTATGAGGGGAAGAAAACATTTTCAGACTCCGTTAAAAAAGTAATTTGTTATACAATTCAATTTGTATATTAATTATTTATATACCACCAAAATAGTATACAAATTATATTCTTTACAAATTTATATAAGAAAAAATTGAATATAAAATGTATAGGAGGAAAAATTGAACTACATCTTAGTCCAAATATTAAAGCTTATATCTTTTCCCCTTATTCCAACCTTTTTCCTCTTAGGAATTTTTATTTTAAATACTTAATATATAGAAATGTTGTATTTAAATCAATGTTCTGAAACCGGACCGGATCGGCCGATTCGACCGGTTTAACCGCGAACCGGCGTTGCAAGCGGTCCGATCCTTATCTGAAAACCATGGAGAGAAGAACCGCTCAAGAACCGGCGAACCGGTCAAAAATCGGTCGGTTGGACCGAACCGGTGACCGGCCGGTTACGCATCTTTCACTAAATGACGCCGTTTTACGTTTTTAAAAAAAATATAAAAAAAAAACAAACCCGACCCGACCCGCCCGTGGAGCACCCCACCCCCTTTCTTCCCCCGAGCCCCGACCCCATTCATTCATCAATCATCATCTTAATCATCTCCAATGGAGAAGAAGAACCCTAGCGGCGCTGCCTGAAGCCCTGTCGCCATCCCTCGCCCCCGTGGTGTCGCCATCCTCAGCTCCAGCAACCCTCCAATCTCCATCGTTGCCTGGTTCCTGCCCAGTAGCCCTCAATTTTGATCGTCTTCATCTTCTCAAGTCTCAACACCAGCACGCAGAAGCCTCTCATCGGCAGTCCTCAACAGTCAACACCGGTAGCCCTCCATCGACCCCAGGTGAGTGACTCGTCCTCTGCTCATTTCTCTTTGTCCTTCGCCTCATCCTCTGTAAACTGAACTGAACTTAGACCTCTGCTCATGTTCTCTTTCTCTTTGTCCTCAATGTGAACTGAACTTAGACCTCGGCTTAATTTTCTGATTTTAATTTCCGATTTCAATTCCTGTGAACTTGCTCTTTGTGAACTGTGCATTTTCTGTGAACTGAACTGAACTGTGCATTTTCTGCTCTATTTTGCAGCTTAATTCCTCTTTGTTGCACAATTTCTATTTGTTGGTCAATTTGTGTTTGGTCCTCTGCTCTATTTTCTGCTCTATTTTGTGAACTGAACTGTGCATTTCCTGCTCAATTTGTGTTCGGTGAACTTGCTCTGTGCATTTTCTGATTTCAATTTCTGATTTCAATTCCTGTGAACTTGCTCTTTGTGAACTGTGCATTTTCTGTGAACTAAACTGAACTGTGCATTTTCTGCTCTATTTTGCAGCTTAATTCCTCTTTGTTGCACAACTATTTGTTGGTCAATTTGTCTTTGGTCCTCTGCTCTATTTTGTGAACTGAACTGTGCATTTCCTGCTCAATTTGTGTTTGGTGAACTTGCTCTATGCATTTTCTGATTTCAATTTCTGATTTCAATTCCTGTGAACTTGCTCTTTGTGAACTGTGCATTTTCTGTGAACTTCGTTTCTCTGCTCAATTTCTATTTGACTGTTTGTTGGTTAGCAATTAGCATAAGAAATTAATAATCTGAAAAGTAAGTGGCTGTGTTTGTTCATTGTGTTGTGTTGTATTGTGTTGTGTTGTTTAATTTCATACATGTTTTATTAATTTCAGTTATGGAAGATAGTATTAATCAAGAAGCAACTGCTGATAACAATGCTTCTGTGAATAATAACATGCCTGCCGATACTCCTATTCCGAATGATGCTGCTAATCCTAATTCACGTAGTGCTAACGATAGTCATTCACAAGGTTCTTCTAACCTTAGGGGAAAAACAGATTTAGCTTGGAAATATGTTGCTCTACAACACGTGAATGGAAAACCACAATATCAATGTTTATTTTGTCTACAAGTTTTCAATGGAGGTGGAATTCACAGGATAAAGAAACATCTAGCAAAGATTACTGGAGACGTGAAAAAATGTGCTAAAGTTCCATATGATGTGGAAAAATAGATGGAAAGTTTGTTGAAAGATATTCAGGCTAGCAAAAAGAAAAGAAAAGTAAGTTTTGGTGAAGAGGGTGGTGATGAGGTAGGGGATGCAATTGATGAGGCAATAGCTCAAGAAGAACAGGAACAGTAGCGTACCTCGAGTCAGCAAGGAGTTGGAGGCGATCCAAAGAAAAAAGCCAAAGTCATTCCTCCTATGTTTGCACCAAGAACAACTCCAGGAGCTCAACCAAGTATTAAAAGTGTTATGCAAAAACAAAGAGGCGATACACGAGGTTGATAAACGATTTGCTCGGTGGCTTTTGGATTGTAAAATTCCATTTAATGCTGTGATGTCGCCATATTTCCAAGATATGTTAGATGGTGTTGCTGGTATTGGACTTGGTTACAAGGGGCCTTCTTATGATAAGTTAAGGGTTCATTTGTTGGCTGATCTTAAAAGAGAAAGTCAAATACTAGTTGATAGTTATAGGAGTGCATGGAAGGAAACTGGATGTACCCTCATAGCTGATGGTTGGACAGATCAAAGACAAAGAACGTTAATTAATTTATTGGTGTAGTGTTCTAAAGGTTTGTGCTTTCTGAAATCAGTAGATGCTTCCAGTATGGTAAAAAATGCTTCACACTTGTGTACTTTATTTTCTGAGGTGATTGAATGGATTAGCCCAAATAATATTGTGCATGTTGTGACTGACAATGCGGCCAATTATGTTGCTGCTAGTAGGCTTATCAATAGAAAATATGATAATATCTATTGGTCACCATGTGCTGCTCATTGCCTTAATCTTATTTTAAAAGATATAAGCAGCATGGCGCATATTTCTAACCTTGCAACTCGTGCTTCAAAGATCACAGTATTTGTGTACAATCATACGATTTTCTTATCTTGGCTAAGAGAAACACCTAAGTGGAGAGAAATTGTATGTCTTGGTGCAACCCGGTTTGCAACTGTATTTATTACATTGAAGAGCATCTTTGACTGTAAAAAGGAGTTGCAACAATTGGTTGTAGATTCAATTTTCACTGATCACAAATTATGAAGGAGTGCTACTGGTAGAGCTGTGAGTGCTATTATTCTGGATGCAAAATTTTGGGACGATTGCTTTACTGTATGTAAACTTGTGAGCCCTCTGATTTACTTGCTGAGGGTTGTTGATGCTGATGACCCCTCATCTTTGGGGTATGTTTATGAAGGAATGCTAAGGGTAGAAGATGCAATTAAGGAGATGTTTAGGCAATCCAAGACTGCATATCAGCCGTACACAGATATTATCAACTCAAGATGGGACAAGCATTTGAAGAAAGATCTTCATGCGGCAGCTTACTTCCTGAATCCTAAATTCTTTTTTAATGAAAATTATAAAGAAGCACCTGATGTTATGCGAGGTTTGCTTGATCTTGTTACCTTGTATTGCAAGTGTAACAATTTGGATTCAGTTCAGGCAATGAAAGAAATACATTTATATAGAGATCGGAAGGAAAGTTTTGATAGACAAGAAGTTATTCCAGCTGCATCTGAACTTAAACCTGGTAAGAATATGGTTGAATATTTGTTTTAACTTGTTTTATGCTCCTATGTTCTTAATTAATATCTTATAATATGTTATGGTTTTATAATTGGTAGATGAATGATGGAGGTTATTTGGAGGCTCTGCTCCATGGCTACAAAAGATAGCTGTTCGCATTCTTAGCCAAGCATCTGCTTCTTCTGGGTGTGAGAGAAATTGGAGCCTTTTTGACCAGATTCATACAAAAAGAAGAAATAGATTGGAGCATGATAGACTGAATGACATTGTTTATGTTACCTATAATTTGCGTCTTAAATCCAGGTAATATATGTTTCATGAAATACTATATTGTTTCATTTGTAATCTTTATCATAATAAATTTGTAAATTATTAAATCTCCATATATTGTATTTAACTTTTTAGGAAGGAAAAAGAAAAAAGAAAGCAAAAGACACAACATGATCCAATTGATTATGAAAGTATCAGTCAAGTTGACTTCTGGGTGACTGAAGAGGTTGTAGAGAAAGAGCCTGATCTACCTAGTAATGTGGATGACTTATTGCGTGAGTATAGTATATTTAGTTTCTAATGATTTATTAGAATGTTGTTTGTTTATAATATAATGATAACATTTCTATTTTATTAGGTGAAATTGATGCTGATTTATATCAAAGTGGCGGTGGTAGTAGTGGTCTTTATGCTGCATCTCTTTCTTCTGCTGATCAGGATGGGAATGAAGGTGAAGATCATCCCACCGAAGCAGATTTGCAACAAGTTCTTGCGGATTTTGATAATTGATAAACCATGATGTTGTGATTTAATATTTACATATGCTTTTATTACTATTTAACTTTTAAGTTTGGATTTTGATAAGATCATATGTATTTGGTTGATGATATTTTATGTAGTGTTTTTAATTTCAAAGATATTTTAAGATTTGTATCAGACTATAATTATATTTTAGGATGTGTATTTATAATTTATTTATTATTCTACTCTAAAACGGTTTTTTCAGTTGAACCATCGTTGAACCGGTTAGACCAATAAACTAATAAATCAGTGACTAGAACGGTTTAATGACCGATCCGATTTTCTGAACCTTGATTTAAATACACGACCAACCAGGCAAGTAACAAAATCATTTGTACATATCTCATTTACTCGGGGAAAAAAAGTATGACTTCTTTTAGCATATCTGGTTGGCTGTTCGAACAAAATAATATTTTATAATGTAGTTTGGATCAATTTAGATAATAAAATCGATATAATTGGTTATAATTTGGATAATATTAATTTAATTTAAGAGATTAGATTTGTATTTTATTTATTCTAATTTATTTTTTTAATTCAATCAGATTTAAATTATTGTAATTCGGATAGAGTAATTTGTTCCATCTAAAATTTAAATATTATTATTTAAAATTTTTTATTATTAATTTTTAAACATTGAATTATATCTCATCCAAATGTTAAAGTTTTAAAAAGTTATAATTTAAATTAGATCTATCTAAATTTTAAAAATTTTGAAGTATTGTATTTTACTATGGTACTCATCAATTATACTGTATTATATATTACTAGCGGCTCACCCAATTTTTTTATTATTTTTAAGAAATTAATTTTTATATTTTATTTTAAATTTATAAATTTAATGAAATAATTTAATAAATAAAAATAAAAAAATTTAATAATAAATTTAAAACTTTATAAATTATTTAATTTTTAGAATTTATAAAATTTATAAATATAAATTTAAATAAGATATTAAAAGAATTACGTATAACAAAATTAAGATAAATATTTACAAAGTTACAAATTAATTATTTATAAAGTCACCAAAAAAATTAATTCTTTATAAATATTATTAAATTTATTTATTAATCTTTTCAACAGTATTTAATTTAAAATAGAAATAAAAATTTATATTTCAAAAATTTTTTATCTTCATGCATAATTTTAATGGATAAAAATATCTAAGTGACTAAGTCGTAATTTAATATAATACCTTAATACAGAAGATTGTTATTATTTTTTATGTTAGATTGTTATTATATAAGTTTAAGTTTGTTTTATCGTGAACATTAATAAATTATATTTTATTATTTTATTTTATATGTTTTGAAATTATGCAATTATATTATAATAAGGATGACAATAGTTTTCATAATCTAAATGTGAAGGTAAAAAAAATATAAATTAAAAATTCTGATAAAATAAAATAGTTTAAAAAATTTAAAATATATAAGAAAAATAATATTACATAGCCCATGAAGTAGAAGAAGTAAGATAAAAAAAAGGTAATCATGAAGGTTAAAACAATATTGGGTTATCAGATTATTTAAAAAATCAATCAATAAATATTTTTATCTTGTCACAACTTTGATGTTAGATGTCAATCTAATTAGTAAAAAATAATATTATTCAGTATAAAACAGATTAAAAATAAAAAAATAACAAAATATTCATAGAACTTTTTTACTCTATTTTTGTAGGTGCAAATTTTTTTTTTGACTAAAAACAAACGAAACACAAACAAAAAATAATATTAAATTTAATTAATTTTTTTACAATATAATTTATTTATCTTAATTTAGTTATAAACAAATTTACATGTATTTAAATATCAAATCCAGCTCTTTACACAATCAATAAGAAATTAACATATTAATATTTTAATTGACTATTAGTAGATGTGTAAGACCCAGAACTTTTGAAAAAGGGCTATTATTAGCTAATTTCAAATTCAGTATTTCTGTAGCTTTAATTTCAGAAATTTTTTTATTAAAGAAAATTAGAGCAAGTTTTGATTAATTAAATTTGAAATAAATTAGGATTTATTATCCAATTTTAAAATTATTGAATTATTTTCTATATTTAAATTATAAAGCTGGCAGTTATGAAATAATAGGAATTTTATATGATATGGACTAAATAATCAATATTTTAATATATTCATATTGCTATTTTGAAAAATAAAGAAATTAATTATATTATTTCTAAATTTTGGATTTGGACATTTTATTAAAAGTAATTTGTAAAAATTGATGAGTAAATAGTATTTTTTCATATACTATTAGTGTTGGATTTAGATTGGGTTTCAATTACTATATTATTCTCAATTTTATGTCAAATTACCATAATGCCCTTAACCCTAATTTTCAAAATGAAACCTTAAGACCCTACCCGTAACCCATTGCTTCCCCATGCCCCAGCTGCGTTTCTCTTCCATGATAGAAAGAAAGGAGAAACAGAAGGTGGGAGAAGAGAAACGGGGAGGAGAGGAAAGGGAGAGGACGGTGCCGGAGGGTGTCACTGCCGCCGCGCCGTCATGTCGTGCAAGGACGAGAGGAGTGGGATCCGAGAATGAGGCAAGGACCTGCGCCGGTAGCACTGGAGTTTGCCGTCGCCGCTTGATGCCGCCGAGTGGGGGAGGGTCACAACCACCACAAGGAGCCCACCGATGTCACCCTTGCGAGTCACCATTCCCGAGCTACAGTAGCATGGAGCCAGCCTCGTCACGCCGCCGTGGCTGCCCGCGCGATCGTCGTCGCCGCTGGTCCACCGGGAGTCACCATCGAAGCTAAGACACGGAGAGAGAGGGTATGTGAGCAAGGAGGGTTTGAGGGCTTGAAACCGCTGTGCCTGGTCTCATCGGTGAAGCCATGGCCACTGTCATAAGAGCAGAGGGCGCGAGAGAGAGACAGAGAGCTCGTGGTGGGGGAAAGGACAGGCACCACCGTGCTGCACGAAGCTATCGCCACCGTTCCTGCCTCCGGTAAGCCTCGGTTAGCACCGCCGAAGCTCCGGCCATCACCGTCATTGAGGAAGCTCACCGGAGTTATTGGAGGCTACTGCTGCTCTGCCTAGTTCTGTGTTGAGTCACGCTGCCGTGCCTGGCCACCAGAAAACCCCGCTGCTGTCGTGGAAAAAGTTTCCGGTAAGGGTTTTATTTGAGGTTCCTGTCCTCTTTGAATTCTGAGAATACCGTAGTCACTGCGTGTTGGTTTCAGTTGGCGCGATCAAAAATTGTCGTCGCTGCTGCTTGAGGTGGCTACCGGGCTGCCACTGAACCGGTTCGGAGACCATCGCTATTTCGGTTCAACCGTTCCTTCTTCGGTTCGGTAAGCGTTTCGATTTGAAAGCCCTTTTGTTACTGTTCTGTTATCATACACTAAGGTTTGTGGCGTTAATTGCTATACGATTGTGTTTCAGTTGTTGTATGTTGCGATTAGAGTTGTTGAGACTGTTGCGAAAGTGGCTTGGAACAGAGGTTTTGGCTGCCGAGATTTTGATTGTTGATCTTGGATCGAGGCGGAAAGGATTCTGTGACGCATTTAGGCTATGGTTTTGCGTTTTGAGGTATGGGCGCTTTTCAAAAACTATATTTTATATGTTGGAATTATTACACATGGATACTGATGTGAGATAATGTATTTGGTGATTGTATAAGCCTTATGTGATGTTGATTATCCTGGATGAATGTAATTATATGTTTGAATGGATTATTATTTGGTTTTGATGAATGGATTGTTGTGTGGTTTTGTGAAACAGAATGCTTTTCAAGTTGATTCTTTAAAGATTTGAAATATGAGTTTAATCCGTTGATGATTGGTTTGAATTGAGTCAATTATTTTGATGATGTGAAAGATAGAATACTCTCGAAATTCAGCCTGTGTTGCTTTAATTAATTTGGTTTTGATAAATGATTTATTGCTAAACCGATTCCTTTAAACTTGGGAAATGAGTCAAATCGGTTGATATTGAGTTGATTTTGAAATGGTTTCCTTGAGATATGCCACTAAGGCGACTGTTGGTTTTAGCTTGCTTTTGAATTGATTTCTGGTTTTGAGCTGTTGAAAAGGAATGAAAAACGGTTTAGTTGGGACCCGAACCGGGTGGCAAAAGTCCAAGTTTTAGGGGAGGTGCTGCCGAAATTTCTATAAAATCCGAGTCTTTATTGAATGTTGTTTGGAAAAATGACGAGTTAAAGACTTCTACTATGTTATTTGAATTATCAAGAAAAGGATGATTCATGCTTTTGAAATGAATTATTAAAGAGGAAATTGTGATTTAGTCTTACTTCTTAAGAAAGGCATTGTATCTCTTTAAGGAGAAAGTTACTTAGATGAAACTTATGTTTTTAAGCTGTTTTAAATGAGACATGGGCAATGCCTTTGAATTTGACTTGGGGGTTTCAATTAGAGGAGTTTCAATGACTTGAAAGAACTTGAATGTCTCTTGACATGTTTCTTTTTGAAATGTTTTGAGAAAGGTTTTAAGTACTCTTTGAATTCTGAATTCTTGCAAGACTAAACAATTTTGAACAGTTGAAACGTTCTAGAATTTATCATGGGGGTTGAAGTTGGTTTTTGCCTAAGTAGAGGAAACGGATTTGATAGAAGTTAATGATTACGTGACTCGGTTTGGCTTAGATCCTATCTTATTACTCAAATCAGAAAGCCAAGGTTTTATTGATTTTATATGAACTTGGCAAAATGAGTTATGTTATTCTCCCCTAAAGACTTGGGACTCTACCGAAAAACTTTTGGTTATAAAATCCCATTGTTGGATAGGTGATTCTGAATACTTTGAAATAAATCCTTAACTTGTCGTGGTTTTGGAAGTTTTGAAAAGAGAATGCCGAGAGTGGCTCTGTTCTAAAAAGGGAACTCACTTTGAGTAAATTTGGCTTATGAGCCTGAGATGATTTGAGAAACGAGATTTCTAAAAGCCAAGGCTGAAAAGAGTTGAAACTTGATTTCAAAGTGAAACGATTTGAGAAAAAGTGATTTATGGCTTAAATGCCGATTTTACGAATTGATGATGTTGAATGTGGAAGTGCTGTTTTGTTGTGAGCCGGAATGGCTGTGTATGATTATGAATATTGGCTAGTTCTACATTGAATCGTGAGCCGGAATGGCAGTGTATGATATGAATATTGGCTGGTTCTGGACTGAGCCATGAGCCAGATGGCTGAGTTGGATGTTGATCCATGGATGAAAATGAATGCATGTATATGCTGAATTATTGATAATTGTGATTTGCACTTCCACTATCCGAGGCACGAGATCCCTAGGAGAAAGCAGTGGCTAGCCACCACGGGCTCCAGGTGGAGGCTCGAGACTCTGCTGACCCTATGTCGTAAGTGTGGCCGGGCACTATGAAAGTTCCGGATGAGCTCGCCCTTGTAAATATTCACCAGTGAAGGTGATGGATATGGATCATGATTATGATCAAGTTTATGATGAGTATAACTCGAGTTGGGGATGCGCGACAGAGGGACAGTCCAATGGTTAGCTACCAGGACTTGTCGGGTTGGCTCTATAACCGACAGATGATATCATCAGCCATTAAGGACAGGCATGCATCATATGCATCTATGTGACATTGTTTGGGCGTGCATATTATACTTGGTTTGCCTATGTGATTAATTGCTAATTGTTCTACTTGCAATAACTATTTGTTTGTGCTTGCATCTTCCTATTTGTGTTTGCTACTGAGACTCTGTTGGACTGTGGTGATTGGTTGATGGTTGGATTGTTTGGGCCTAGGGCCATGGTTGAATTGAGATAGACTGATGGTTGGTTTCGATTTTGTGTTTCTGGTTTGGAAATATATGAAAAGGCTATTTTGTTTCAGCATAGATAAACCGTTTTGAAAGGCTTTTGAGTTTTTGAGAATTGAATGGTTCCTCTTTCGAAAAAGGATTTCAGATTTCTCTTTTATTGTAAACCGTTGTTTTCGAAAAGAGGCATAAGACGGTTATTAATCATTGGTACGGTTTGTCTTCACGTATCCTATTACAGTAATTTCCAAAAACCCTCTACTGAGAACCCTTTCGAGGATGATGTTCTCACCCCCTACATTTTTTCCCTTTCAGGATATGGGCGTAGAAGTTATGAAGAGTTTATTTAGTTGTTGAAATGCTCTGTATTGCTTTAGCTTATTATTTATTGTACCCTCGCCTTTATCTTGATATATTTTGTAAGAGGGATGGGGATTGTATTGGTTGATGCTTGTAATATATATATATATATATATATATATATATATATATATATATATATATATATATATATATATATATATATATATATATATATATATATATATATATATAGATGTACTCTTTATGAGTTTTTGTAAGTTGTATGGTATGTATGGATGTACGTTGTATAGCAGAAGTATTTTTGGGAGCGGTTTAAAGTTTAAAGTTTTAAACATGCTCATATTTTAGTATTAAATAGTATAAGAGTCGTCGTAATGTCCGAGCTACCAGAGTAGCGCAGCCGGAAGCGTGAGCTTTGATAATTAGGGTGTTACAAGATGCAAACGTTCTTGCATTCTTTATATGTCAATCAAATAACCAGTGGCATATGCCAAATAAATAATATTATAAAAGACATAATAAATAATTTTTTTGTAATATAATTTATTTATTTTAGTTTAATTTAAAAATAAATTTTTATCTACTCAAATTTTAAATATAATACTCTACATAATTAATAAATTAAAATAAAAAATAATATTATCCCTTACAAAATAGCTAAACAAAATAAATTAACAAAATATAGTATGAGACTTCTTCAGTTCATTATTAATGGGTACAAATATGTTTAAAATAATAAAAAAACATATAAAATAAAAAGAAATTCGTTTCTTCCTCAAATTAAATTGATGAGAGAAAAGACATAGTATTATTTTTATTTGTGAAAGGTTGGTGGGAACAAATTAAAAAGATAAAAGAATGATTGAAAATATTGATTGGATAAGTAAATTAAAGAGAAGAAAAATGTAGGTGAAAGTTATACAGGAATTCAATAACTGTAACAAAAAATTTGTAACTATGGAGACAATGGAATCAAAGGTGTTGGAGATAAAAAAAAGATGACAGCAAAAGAAATACATCAAAGTGTAACACCCTACCACACAGAGCCTTACGCTTAAGTCGTAAAGCAGAGGTGGCAAGGTATTACGACCTCTAAAAGAAAAGGATATGTACATAGATATAGTTGGATGAAATCATATCTAGGAGCCTCTTTAGAACAATCTAAACAAAACGATAAACAAAAAATCGTGACACACTCGCATGAATATTCGTAAAACGGACAGGTAAAATCGAAAGATAACTGAAAACATATATACATATTAGAGTTCCAAAACTCAGATAGCAAGCTCCAGACTCGACCTGCGAAGCTAAGGCCGGCCAGAGTATATAATTATGTATATATACAACCCAAAATAAAACTCAAACCACAAAATAAATCCGTGTATCTCCAAGTCGACCTCTAGGAGGGACAAAACACAAAATATACATGCGGAGATTCTATAAACATATATACATAGCCTAAAACAAAATATGACAGTCCAAAAGATAGTTCTTCGCTCGTAAGGAGGATACCCAGACGCTCAACAAAAAGTCTCTCGACCTGCATTTGAAAAACAATAACATAGTATGGGATGAGAACCGGAGGTTCTCAGTATGGTAAAGGTGCCCGCGTAGTTAATATAAAAGGTCTCGGAAAAGCCAGAGGCATTCCTAGAACTTCAACACTTAGACTTCATCTTAATGATTCAACTAAACCAGAATTAGGTAAGTTATCTAAGGTATTCAAGTTCTGAATCTAAATTTAACCTAACATACTACTTTCTATCGCTCTTAATCCTCTGAATCTCCCGTAGGACAACCCTCTTCACACCTCCGCCAAGAGTGGTTTCTCAGAAAACATACACGTACAATTCAAGCAAGGAAAACACAGGTATAGATAACAGTTACAGCACATAAATCAGATAGCAGTTAATGTCAATTTAACAGTTAGGCAAACCAAAACAAATTCAAACTAAAGCAATACATACAAATGCATATGATGCATGCCTGTCCTATGGCTGATGAGTCTCATCTGTCAGTTATACAGCCAACCCGACAAGTCCTGGTAGTTAACCATTCGACAGTCCCTCTGTGCGTGCATCCCCAAGCTCAATAATATTCCATGGAGTCAAACTCCAAGCTCAAATATAATATTCCATGGAGTCACACTCTAAGCTCAATAATATAGTAATTCCATAGAGTTAAACTCCAAGCTCAATAATATTCCATGGAGTTAAACTCCAAGTTCAGATATAATATTCGATATTCATATATATATATATATATATATATATATATATATATATATATATATATGTGCATGTCCATGGGGGAATCCGAAAAGTTAACGTGTCGGGTCATATCTTGCGACAGAGGGTCAACAAATAGTCTCAAAAACACAAGCTACATAATAGTCTCTTTCCCTTTTAAAATAATACCTCAAATCAAAACTCCAATTCTTGTAGAAATTTTGGCAATATCTCCTCTAAGACTCAAATTTTAGCCACCCTTCAAGGGTCCCAACTATCAAACCAAACACCTCTCAGTCTTTCAAATCATTTCCAGTAACAAATTATTTCAAAATCAAACAAATACCAATATTAAATCTTTTTCCAAACCGACCAACTTCAACAGCAAATTATTGACAACAGCTAAACCTCACATTTTATACCATATACACATACACAATCCATCAATTATTCATTCATTTCATTCATATCTTAAGTTCTTCTAGCCTAAGTTTTCACGTGATATTAAACATTAACTACGAGAAACCAAAACCATACCTTCGTACGGAATCAAAATATTCAAATCTCCGGAGAAGCTTTCTGACTGAGCTATCGAAGAAGAAAATGTCCAGAATTGTTTATGCCCCCTAAAACTCCAGTTGGTTAAACTCAAGGGGTAGAGGAGTTACGTCACCGTCAACTTTTACCAGTCAAAAGTGGTGCCAACGTGTAGAAAAGGAGGATACGAATACTTTTATCAAATTAGAATTTTGATTGGAGTTATGGATTGCAAGAAATCGAAGTCGGAAGTTTGGTGGGGTTTACAGTCTTTCACGGTTACATTCTTCTTTATCCCGTTTTCTTTTTCTTTTTCTCTCCCGCATATGCTAATCATTTATATATGCATGATTAATTAGTAAGCCACCTTTGGCTTTCTTTATTAGATAAATACACTTTATATATATGTGCACAATGATAATGATAATATATGTTTAACTTAATGAGAAATATAAACCGCCTTTGGTTTCCATGTTTCATAATTAATAATAGTAATAATAATACTAGAAATAGTAATGATGATCATGTAATAATAATAATAATAAATGTAATAATAGTAATAATAATAGTAATGCAATGAATATAATATATATAAACTTATAATGCAATTTAATGCTTACGGCAATTATATACAATGTCAATAATAATAATAATAATAATAATAATAATAATAATAATAATAATAATAATAATAATAATAATAATAATAATATGAATTTAATTAAATTAAAATTACTATAAAATTAGTTTAATTACTGATAATAAAAATAATTTTTCTAAAAATAAGGAATTCTAATTTTATAAAATAAATTATAACTTATTTACATTTATATTTTTGAAACTGAGGGTCGCTACATTTTTCTTACCTTATAAAAATTTTCGTCCTCGAAAATTGATATAAAATGGAAGAGATTCATACTAACTCCCCTTTTTAAACATGTCAAAGAAAAACAGAAAGATTTGATATGCTTTGTTTGTAAATCCAGGATATTCTTATGGCTTAAAAGTCTACGCAAAGCGGAAGATACATAATAGGCTCGATGCAGAAGGGTTATAAGGCAGACTGGTATTAGCATAACGGGTTTATCACTTATAATACTCACTTCATCTAGCTCTTAAGTTTTGCCAATTCTAATGGTGTCACCTTACGTAATACAATCGAAACTGCTTCAGCCTCTGACACTAAATCTATCACAACTTACTTTTTCTCTCGACACCTAACCAGTTATTAAAGAGATATTTCTATCGGCCTAAATTCCTAGTCCGTATCCAAGTCCA
This sequence comes from Arachis hypogaea, assembly GCF_003086295.3. Classification (NCBI taxonomy): domain Eukaryota; kingdom Viridiplantae; phylum Streptophyta; class Magnoliopsida; order Fabales; family Fabaceae; genus Arachis; species Arachis hypogaea. The sequence continues at coordinate 56,714,137 of NC_092036.1, forward strand.
AACTACGTCCAGTCTTTCCAGTCCTAAACTTTCATATCCGATTATGTATCCTAAACGAAAGCGGGGTCCTAGCTTTACACAGAACAAATCTATCCTACACATTCGGTATCATACTTACCTTGATCCTGTCGTGGCCAACCCGTATCTGCGGCTCTCCCACGCGAACAATCCCTAGACATGTGTCCCGGTGCTCCACATCAAAAACACATTCCCAGTCCATACCTGTGCGGCTCCTCTGGAGTAGTCTCACCAAAGCCTTCCTATAGCAATGTCCACTTCATGGAGCAATCCTCTGCGAGCTGCCTCTTCTTAACCAACTCAGTGAAATTTGTTAGATTTTATGGATACACGTAATTAAAGATGTCTCTCCTTCGTCCTTTCTCATACTGAGCACACTTCCATTCCTCATAATCGGCTGGATTTCCTTGACAAGTTTTTGAGAAACGGCACATGTTGTCGAATTCACGAGTATAGTCAGCAACGGACATATCCTTTTGCTTCAGCTGCATTAACTCCAATTCTTTTGCAATGCAAAACGCATGCAAGAAATATCTCCCGTAAAACTCTGTCTTGAATCTATGCTAAGGGACATCCGTTAACTCCACCTGCAAGGTATGACACAATTCTTGCCATCAATTCTGAGCATCTCCCTCCAACATATATGTCGCTATCTCCATTGACTGTACTTCAGAAACATGCTGAGTGTACAAAAACCTCTCCATTTCTCGAAACCACTGATCAGCCTCCAGGGCATTGGCGTTTCCGTTAAACCGAGGTGGACCATTCTTGAGAAAATCAGTAAGGGTCATTGACCTATAGTATCGACTTACGTTACTCATACTAGCACTAGGGTTTCCACCTCGACGTCCTTGCACTGGTTAAACCTCAGGATTTCCTCTCCGTATACCTCGTTCGGATCCACGAGACGACATTTGGTCCCTGTTCACACCAAACAAGTGATATTAAGTTGATCAATCTCAATATCGCAAGTTTAATGCTTCAAGTTCCAAATGCATGCTCATGAACATTTATGCCACATATATCAATTAGATATCCTAATAGCACATACACACACCCAGAGTATGCCCATAAGCATAATCAGTCCATTCCTCAAGCTTTATAGGAATGAACTGCTCTGATACTATAATGTAACACCCTACTACACAGAGCCTTACGCTTAAGTCGTAAAGCAGAGGTGGCGAGGTATTACGACCTCTAAAAGAAAAGGATATGTACATAGATATAGTTGGATGAAATCATATCTAGAAGCCTTGAAGAACAAGCTAAACAAAATGATAAACAGAAAATCGTGACACACTCGCATGGATATTCGTAAAATGGACAGGTAAAATCGAAAGATAACTGAAAACATATATACATATCAAAGTTCCAAAACTCAGATAGCAAGCTCCAGACTTGACCTGTGAAGCTAAGGCCGGCCAGAGTATATAATTATGTATATATACAGCCCAAAATAAAACTCAAACCACAAAATAAATCCGTGTATCTCCAAGTCAACCTCTAGGAGGGATAAAACACAAAATATAAATTCAGAGATTCTATAAACAAATATACATAACCTAAAACAAAATATTACAGTCCAAAATATAGTTCTGCGCTCGTAAGGAGGATACCCAGACGCTCAACGAGGTGTCTCTTGACCTCCATCTGAAAAATAACAACATAGTATAGGATGAGAACCGGAGGTTCTCAGTATGGTAAAGGTGTCCGTATAGTTAATATAAAAGGTCTCGGGAAAGCTAGAGGCATTCCTAGAACTTCGACACTCAGACTTCATCTTAATGATTCAACTAAACCAGAATTAGGTAAGTTATCTAAGGTATTCAAGTTCTGAATCTAAATTTAACCTAACATTCTACTTTCTGTCGCTCCTAATCCTCTGAATCTCCCGTAGGACAACCCTCTTCACACCTCCGCCAAGAGGGGTTTCTCGGAAAACATACACGCACAATTCAAGCAAGGAAAATACAAGTATAGATAACAGTTACAACACATAAATCAGATAGCAGTTAATGTCAATTTAACAGTTAGGTAAACCAAAACAAATTCAAACTCAAGCAATACATACAAATGCATATGATGCATGCCTGTCCTATGGCTGATGAGTCTCATCTGTCAGTTATACAGCCAACCCGATAAGTCCTGGTAGTTAACCATTGGACAGTCCATCTGTGTGCGCATCCCCAAGCTCAATAATATTCCATGGAGTCAAACTCCAAGCTCAAATATAATATTCCATGGAGTTAAACTCCAAGCTCAGATATAATATTCGATATTCATATATATATATATGCATGTCCATGGGGGAATCCGGGGAGTTAAAGTGCCCGGTCACATCTTGCGATAGAGAGTCAACAAATAGTCTTAAATACACAAGCCACATAATAGTCTCTTTCCCTTTTAAAATAATACCTCAAATCAAAACTCCAATTCTTATAGAAATTTTGGCAATATCTCCTCTAAGACTCAAATTTTAGCCACCCTTCAAAGGTCCCAACCATCGAACTAAACATCTCTCAGTCTTTCAAATCATTTCCAGTAACAAATTATTTCAAAATCAAACAAATACCAATATTAAATCTTTTTCCAAACCGACCAACTTCAACAGCAAATTATTGACAACAGCTAAACATCACATTTTATACCATATACACAATCCATCAATTATTCATTCATTTCATTCCTATCTTAAGGTCTTCTAGCCTAAATTTTCACGTGACATTAAATATTAACTACGAGAAACCAAAACTCACTACAAGAAAAATACCCATTTAGGTACACTTGAAAGGTGTAGCCAAAAGTGAAAAAAATGATGCCTTAGGCTACGGCTACGCTTTTTAGAGTGATTCCTATTCAGCCGTTGCCTATTCTCAAAGGCTACGCTTTTCTGCACCAAGGGCTACGCTTTTGGCTTTTGAGAATAGGCTACGCTTTTCAAGTGATGCTGTCCAAGACCAAAGGCTATGCTTTTCAGCTTTCATTTTTCTAGAATAGGCTACGCTTTTCAACACTACTGCATCACTTGTAAAGCGTAGCCACATTGTATACCATAGCTACTTTTTATAAACGTAGCCTTAGGTCCCTCTTTTTTTTGTATACTATAGCTACTCTATATAAGTGTAGCCTTAGGTCCCTCATTGTTTTTTTTTTAATTTTCTATATATATATATATATATAATTCTAATAATTTTTTGTACAACATAATATTTAATAATATGATTATATATATAATTATGTATTTTTAATTAAATAAATTAAATATTATAAAATAAAAATAAATACACAATTATATTAAACTAAAAAATATTCTAGCAAAAGACAGCAAATACATTCTAAAGATTCACAAGCACTATAATCTTACAATATATTAGTACATAAATCAATGGATCCGACTATCCAATTGAACAATCATTCAACAATAGAGTAAAAAAAAATGAAACATGTCTAAACTACTACTTTCCATGTATCAATGAATATAAAGAGGATTACAAATTATTGTTGTATTTTGATATACTGGATTCGCACAATGCTTGCTCCTCTATTTCAGGATATCTCGAATCTTTCTTGGCGGTACTTTTATTTGATGCTGCTGCAGCCATCTGTCAAAAGAATCACTAGTTGAGTTCTATAACAACAATATCAAAAAAGTTAGTTTAGTTCATACCTCTTCAGATCGCGCTATCATGCTTGGAGGACTAACAGCTAAAGAAGCATAAGCCATTAACTCCAATGGCCAACCAGTAATCTGTATTGGAAAACATTGAGATCTGACCAAAAATAGAACAAAATAAGTTGGTAACAATTAAAGTCAAAAGTATTCATCGGAATGATATCTTAAAGGCATATCAGATAATATAAAGTCATCAAAAGAGAGTAAGAAACAAAAGGTTATGGGCTTATGGCCATTATGAAAACAGAAGCTATATCAGTAAATAAATAAAATTCTAAAAAATAACGCATTTGCTTAAAAAAAATGGTAGTACATTTAGTTATTTTTCATTAGTGTTCCTGACAAACCCCAATTTGATGGTTTGTTTTGTATTGAATTTAGAGTAATTTGATAACCTTTTGTCACATTTAGCCTATGAATTAGCATGGTTTTGTTATCTCTCCCATATTTGTGCTTAAGTGTAAAAACATGCTTTTTAAGCCTTATTTTGATGAATTCTAGTTTCTCTTTGATTCCATAAGATGCCTTGATGTGTTTGCTAGTAATTCCAGGATTGAAATAGGCTAGGCATGGGTCAAAGGAAGCAAGGAAGGAAGCATACAAGTGGAGAGAAGCAAAAAAAGTCAAAGAAGCAAAGTCAGCCATGCACGCGCACGCGCACAAGGCGCTCGCGCGCACATTCCGAAACAGGCCAAGGACGTGCACGCGTACCGTGCGCGCACGCGCCGATGATGGCACATGACCTGTAACACGTGCCTGGCGATTTGAGAGGGTTTCTGAACCCATCTTGGCGCCAAATGCTAAGGAAGGAGGAATCAATTAGGCAATAATACACACTCACTAGGATTAGTTTAGAGTTAGTTTCTAGAGAGAGAAGCTCTCACTTCTCTCTAGAATTAGGATTAGGTTTAGGTTAATCTCTCTTCTTAGATCTAGGTTTAATTCATGCTTTGATTCAATTTTCCTTTATCAATTCTTAATCTTCCCATCTCTCTCTTTCTAGTTATGTGCTTTAATAATTGTAATTCTTCATTTTGTTTTGGATAGATTGTTGCCCCTTTGTTTTCTTTCAATAATGCAATTTGAGGTACTTCATGATAATTGTGATTTCCTTGATTGTTGTTGATTAATTCTTTGCAATAATTGTTGTTAAATTCTATTCTTGTTATGAATTTACTATATTGTTCTTTTATGCCTTCCAAGTGTTCGATGAAATGCTTGGTTGGATTTTAGTGTAGGTTTTGTTCCTCTTGGCCTAGGTAGAGTAATTAGTGACTCTTGAGTTATCTAATTCCTTTGTTGGTTGACAATTAGAAGTTGCTAATTGATTTGAATACCTCTAAAGCTAGTCTTTCATTTAGGAGTTGATTAGGGCTTGAGGAATCAAATTGATTCATCCACTTGACTTTCCTTTATTTAGTAAGGGTTAACTAAGTGGTAGCAACGAACAATTCCCATCACAATTGAGAAGGATAACTAGGATAGGACTTCTAATTTTCATACCTTGCCAAGAGCCTTTTATAGTTGTTAGTTTATTTTCATTGCCATTTATTTTTCATGCTTCTTATCCAAAACCCCAAAACACATTTCTAACCAATAACAAGACACTTTATTGTAATTCCTAGGGAGAACGACCCGAGGTTTGAATACTTTGGTTTATAAATTTAGGGGTTTGTTACTTGTGACAAACAATCTTTTGTATGAAAGGATTATTGTTTGGTTTAGAAACTATACTTTACAACGAGATTTCATTAGTGAAATTCTAAACCGTCAAAAATCTAATCGTGAAAATGTCGCCGTTGCCGGGGATTGCAATGGTATTATGTTATTGGTTATTGTACATATGTGAATAGTGTGAATATTTTGCTTTTTGCTTCATTTGCTAGTGTAGAATTTTATTTTCTCTTTCCACCATGAATTCTCACTTTGGCCATGAGTTTGGTTCTGATTATGTTGTAGGTAATGAGAGCTTCAATGAGGATGTGTATCAAGGATGGAACAATCAAAGGTGGGAGAAGCCATATGCATATGACCAATCTTCATGGCAACAACCTCCACCAATACACTATGAAGAAGAGCCATTTTATGATGCATACCAATCCTATGGCTATGGTGAATCACCTTGTGACTTTCAAGAACCACCACCATATGCCTACGAACCATATCCTCAACATGAACCCCAACCATTCTCACAAGCCCTTCCACACCAAGCACCTTCCCATAATCCATATCCATCATATGACCAATCATCCATACCATACTTTTATGACCATTTTGAGCAAGAATCCTTAGAACAACCACAATCCTATCAAGACTACTCCCAAGAACCACCTCAATACACACAATCTCCACAACCTTACCAAGAAGAACCACCTTCCTATTATGAATCCCCTCTCCAAAATGATGAACCCTCCTACCCACCACAAGCCTCAATAGACGATTCTCTCACTTTGTTACTTCAAGGACAAGAGGCCATGAAGCGGGATACACTTGAGTTTGTGACCACTTTGACGAAGGTGGTGCACACCTTAGCCCACCAATGTTTGAATACTCAAGATACTTCCGCGACCACATGTGAAAAGTCGATTGAAGAGCAAAGCATGAAGGAGAAATTAGAAAATCCGGTGGAGAAGAAGGACTCGAATTACGTGTTGGAACAATTGGAGGAGCCTATGATCATTGAAGAAAAGGAAGAAGTGGTTGAAGATTTAGGAGATGTTGAAAGTCCATGGGAATGTAGCATCATGGAGCACTCTTCCAAGAAGCTTGAAATTGATGTTGAAGAGGGTGCGCAACCTCCAAGGCATATCATCGTTGGAGACTTGGAAGAGGCTTATCAAAAGATGGATTCAATCATGGATGAATTTCTCTCTATAATGGAATCCTGTCCCATTGGACATGAAGTTGAAACTATAAAAGAGTGTACACAACCTTCCAAGGAAAGCGAAAATGGCATGGTGTATATTGAAATTGAAGAATATGAAGAGGTTGATCAAGAGACGAACTCATTCATCAATGAATTTCTATCCAAAATTGAATCACCTCTCATTGGGCGAGATGAAGTTTTTGAAGACAACACCAAATCACGCAACAAAAGGGACGAGGTTAAATTTGAAGAAGCTTGCGAAAAGATGGAAACAACTAAAGAAGAGCACAAGGAGGTGGACCTTGCATTGTCTAAGTGTGGGGAAGCCTCCCTTCCCAAGTTACCATCCAACACAACATTTAAGTGGGTAAAATCTCTATCTCTAAGCTTTAATTTCTCACTTGAATATGGTTTGATTGAAAATGATGGTCAACTTAGAACTCTTTGTGGAATTACAAGTAAAAAGGAGTTGTGTAGTGGGTGGAACGTAGGTGTTAAGCTTATCACGGTCAAGGCCCCAAGGTATGGGGATGATGTTGGGATAAGAATCACTCTGTATGGGTCTAGAAGGAAGCATTGGTGGAGTAAAGAGAATTCTGTGTGTCCACCACATTTATGTCAACCAATTGGGGAGCAAAATCATGAAACAAAACCAACGGACGGATGTGAAGATAAGATATGGGATCCCAGTTCGCTATGTGAAGACCAACTATGGGGACTCATATCTTGGGTAGAACTTTGCCCAAGATTAATAAAAATGGTTGGAAATTCTGTAAACCAATTGGGGAGCAAAGATCCTTGGAGACTCAAGGATGAGTACAAACATAAGCCACCATGACAACAAGCATCTCAAAATGTCCAACTTAAGGACTTAAACTAAAAGTGCTAGGTGGGAGGCACCCCACCATGGTAAACTCTTTCCAATCTCTTTTAAATTTGCCTAATAAGTGATTTGAGTTACCATTGTAGGTAGATGTTTCATACAAATTTGTTTGTACAACTTAATTGTTAGCTTAGTCACATGCATGTTGTGTTTAGTAGTAGATGAATAATATCAAAATTGCATTTTTGTGAATTGTATGATGGTTGAGTGAATAAGAGTTGTGAACACTATGGGGAACACCCAGCATAATTTTTCTGGAAAAAAAAGGGGGTGTGGACGCGTGCGCACAATGTACGTGCACGCGTCCCTGTGCGGATGCAACATCGCCCACATACCCGAGAGTTGGGCCCCTCTTGGGCAAACATTATGCCCTGAGCCCAACCTACCCCACGCGGACGTGCACTACCTGCGTGCTCGCCGACTATTAGAACATGGAGGTTCGCGCCGACGCGCACCGGCCGCGTCCGCACCGATTTGCTGCTGCAAATTGTGACCCAGTCCCCAGAGAGTTGGGCCAGCTCTGAGCCATTCTTAAGCCCCTGGCTCGACTCAACTCACGCAGACGCGCACTCGCCGCGTGCGCGCCCGTATGCCAAAAAAAAAATTGAACACGACGCGAGCGCACGCACCGAGCGCGTGCACCCTATCTCAAATCGTCAGCATACGCGGACGCGCATTTGCCGCGTGCGCGTCCATACGTGCTGCCACCAATCTAGGCTTCTAACCCGAGAGTTGGGCGTGCCTCAAGCCCACTCTAAGCTTCAGGCCCAATCTCACGTACGCGTGCGCGCACTATACGCACACGCGCCCTTACCTAATCTACCATACCACGCTAGAGCGCTCTGCACGCTCGCGCATGGTTCTCCATTCTCCTCAAAGCGCACGGACGCGTACATGCCGCGTGCGCTCTAATGTGGTAGCGCGACTTCCAGGCCACTCTCCAGAGAGTTAGGCCTGAGTTGGGCCAATTCTAAGCCTCTAGCCCAACTCCATGCACGCGTGCGCGCACTGTACGCTTACGCGTCTTCTCCCGGTTTGACTCATCCACGCTTAAGCGCACTATACGCGAACGCGTAGATCCCAAGTTTTCTCAATGGACGCAGACGCGCAAGGTGCGCGCGTGCGTCGATTCAAAAATTGGGATAACCCTAGTACGCGAAGCACACTGCGCAGTCGCGCAACCCTTTCCCCCAACCTCCACCTTCTTCTTCCTCTTCTCTCCCCCAACTCCCGTCACCGCAGCAGCGCCAGCCACCGCCCACGGCCAACTCACTACCCTTCTCGACCATCAACCCCACTCATTTTCTCCCCCCTCCACTCGCTCTCTCTCCCTTCTTCCCACATAATAGCCGCGGCAGCATCATCGCCGTCCGCCTCTGCTCTGCCGCCGTCCCACCCTCACCACCGGCGATGTTCTCATCTCCCATTTCACACTCTCCCATCACGTTCCTTCTGTCACCCAGCCAGCTTCCTCTCCTTAGTTTCTCACCCCTCCGCGACACCACCGCCGGCCACTCCCCGCCACCGTCCACGGCGGCGCAGCTCCTGGCCCTATTGCCCCCCATTTTCTCTGCCATTATTAGTTCCCCTGCTCCAGGTTCCTGCTCCATTTCTGTTTTTCCTTTTTATTATTCGTTTATGTTAATTTCTGTAATTGCACGTTAGTTAGTTAAATTCAAATTTTCCATGTTAGGTTAGATAGAAATAATTGCGGTTAGGTAGCTAGGGCTGGATAGAGGATTCTAGGCCTGATAAGTGCTCCGTTCGTGCATAATTTGCTGTCTGCTTATTTGGATGTTGTATGCTGATTTTGAATTGTTCTTATGCACTTCTTGTTGCCTGAGTACTATCCCACTACTGCTGTACCTCATTGATGTTGTTTTCTGTGCTAATTGTGCTAATTTGCTATCCGGGAACGTCCAATTTTAAGCCGGAATGCTGCCCAATTTTCAAGAAAATTTGTTTCCTTTTGGTCTTTATTTCAGTTTTGGGCAAATTTCCATTTCCTTTTGACTTCCCGGATTTGCACAATCTTTGTGAACATGAACCACAACTTCTTTTTAATCGCACAAAAATATCATCATATTCCTAACCTACTTTTCTAACTCACTAACTTCTTTAACCATTTACCTTCCACTCCTCTTTAACCTTCTTTAACAGTTCTTTTACACTTTGATGATATTATTGCCTTTTGAATAAGAATTGTTGCCCTAATGAGGATTGCATTTTTTTTGGTTCATTTGTCCACTTCTATTTTCCTTGTTTACTTTTGCATATTCATTGCAACATCATGATTGTTATTTGACATCTGTATCCTGAACATGCCTTCTTTGTTACATGCTAAGTGTTTTATCGCTTATATTCAATCATATTTTTCAGGATGTCAACTAAGGGCAAAGCCATAGCCACTGCCTCCAAGAAAAGAAAACTCTCTACACCCTCCATTCCTTCCATCTACAAGCATTATGCTAAGAATCCATTGAATGATGAAGAAAAAGAAAATCAGCAATTTCCTTCTACCAATCCAGACAAATTCCCCAATCTCTACTGTGAGCTTCGTTTTCTAGATATCGAACAACAAAGCTGAATACTGAGAAGAAGTTTCTCCTACCTAATGATGTGAGACGGTCCATTACCGGTCGGATCCTTGAGTTGGGTATCGACTTTGTTGACCGAGATTTGGGGGATATCAATATATCATGGGTGAAGGAATTCTACTACAACTTCTTCCGTCCGACTTTGGATTCGGTTCAGGTGAGGGGTAGAGAGGTCATGGTTACTGAGACTGCTATTGAGGAGGCGCTACAGTGCCGGCATGTCCCTGATGAGCTGTGTGCCCATCAGCAGGCTGAGTTGGCCATACACAGCATGACTTTTGATTATGAGGCACTTAGGAGCGTCATTGGGTTACCAGATGCCACATGGGTTATGGATGCAAACAATACCAAGCAAAAAGGGATGCTCTTTACTCATCTGACTCGTGAGGCCAAGACTTGGCAGATGATATTCGCATGCTATGTCCTACCCACCACCCACTTCTCTGAGATCCCTATGGAGATGCTTCTACTGATTGGGTGTATCATGGAGGGGAAGGATGTCTCTTTTCCTAGGCTTATCCGACAGTGTATGTGGTGGGCGCATATTCGTGGCCTACTCCCATTTTCTACATTGGTCACGAGTATGGCGGCCCTAGCTGAGGTCCCATGGCTAGACGATGATGTGCGACCACCACCCCCTGATGCTGATGACAGGGAGGTTACTATCCCCTGGGGTGGCTGGGTGCATGAGAGACCACCTGCTAGACGCCGCTCTCGGGCTAGAGCTGTCGTGGGGACACTTTCGCCATCAGCTCCTACAGCTGCCCCATCATCCTCTACAGCCGCAGCTCCTTCATCATCCACAGATCCACCAGCAGCACCCGAGCCGACCTATCTCCTGGTCCAGCGTCGTTTCCGGTTCTTAGAGCGCGAGAGATGCCATGTCAGACGCCGTTTAGACCGGATGGACCAGGCACTGATTTCTTTGGGTGCTGAGCTACCTCCGCTTCTCGATTCTCCGGCCTCCGATGAGCAGGATCATCAGGAGGAGGATGCGGAGGCACCAGTTCAGCAGGATGCCCCTGACACTACAGAGCCACCATGGACTCATGAGGAGCCGGTCCCACAGCCAGAGCCAGAGCCTATCGTTGTACCTCCCACTGATCCTCCGGTTTAGCATCGAGGACGATGCTTGGTTTTAAGTGTGGGGAGGGCACCGGTAGCATTATTTGGGAACCGGTGAACTTTTCGGCCTAGTTATCTTATTTTGCACATCTTTGTATATATTTTGATGCATTTCTAGTTTGCTTTGGATACTTTTATTGCTTATTTTGGATTTTATATATTTTGATGCTTTTGGATATTTGTAGATGTTTTGGGTGATAGACTCCGTACTTTTAGTTGGATCCTTCCTTATACATTTGTGTTTATCTTTTTAGTTTGTGGTTGTGATTAGAAATCATACTTGAATTGCAAATATTTAGTTACCCTTTTTGCATAAGAAGTTGATTTTAAGTGAAAAAGGAAAAGGTGAACTAAGAAAATTTTTGAATTTTGCAAATCACAACAATGCTTAGTCAAATATTGAAATTTTCCAAGAAGTTTAAATATAGAGCATTAACCCAATTGATTGAAAGAAAATTTTTTGGTAAAACTTGCTTGAATTTCATACTTTGTGAAGCATGTGTTGAACTAAGAACACAAGCTTGTGAGACTTGAGCCTATTGATGTGGTTACATTTTATAACCACTTATTTTCCATTCTTGTGTGAATTTGCTCTCTTTCTATGATTGTGACCCTTGATTTGCTTGATTCTATATATCTATTTATTTCTTGTATTTATGCATTTATATGATTGAGGCCATTACTTCATTAGCCACTTACCCAAATAGCCAACCTTTTATTCTCCATTGTTAGCCAATTTTGAGCCTATGCTTAACCAACTTGTTCTTATTTTAGCACATTACAAGCCCAAGGCGGAAAACCAATGAAAAGTCCTTGTTTGGATCCTTGATTAGCCTAGGCTAGTGAGAGTGCTTATTATTCAAAGTTGGTGAGGCTCGGGAACATTGGATGGGATAAAAGGGGGTAGTACACTCTCATATTTAGGAATTGGGTACATATTCATGTATTGATTAAATGTAGAGACCTTATGAATTGATGTTCCTGTGTATAATTTGAAAGAAAAAAAAAGAAGAAAAGAATGAAGAAAAAAAACGGGAATAAAAGTGAAAAAAAAAGAAAAAAAAAGAAAGCAATGAAAAAAGGGGACAAAATGCCCCAAAGTGAAGTCAACAAAAAGGAATCAATGCATAAGTGTTGTGAATCAAATAAGAATGCATAAATATGTAAGAAAAAGTGAAGAATAGGTAGTTAGAATAGTTTGAATTTGTATAGGTCATTATATAGTTAGGTGGGGAAGTCTATGCTAATCAAAGATTCAAATCCTAGTCCACTTAACCATAAATGATCCTACCTTGACCCTAACCCCATTACAACCTAAATGAAATACCTCATGATGAATGTATGCATGCATTGAATAAATGTTGATTGCTAGAAGAAAATCAAATTTTGGAAAGCTTGATTAGAAGAGAATTGAGTGGATTAACCCTTAAACACTTGAGTGAGTAGAGCGGATACACATCCGGTGAGGGTTCAAAAGTTCAATCACATGTGTTCACCTATATTATCTATATTCTTGCAAGTTTGAACTCGTTTTGATAATTCAATACAATTGTGGTTTGAACTTAATTCTTATTGCCTAGCTCTTGCGCTTATACATATCTCTTGGGAATTGATTTGCTTGAACTAAGCATTTCCATTTGCTTAGATAATTGCATTTAGATAGGATTCATATAGTTTAGTTGTATTCAATAAATGTCATACCCCTTAGTTCCTTCCTAATTTAGCATGAGGACATGCTAAGGTTTAAGTGTGGGGAGGTTGACAAACCCCAATTTGATGGTTTGTTTTGTATTGAATTTAGAGTAATTTGATAACCTTTTGTCACATTTAGCCTATGAATTAGCATGGTTTTGTTATCTCTCCCATATTTGTGCTTAAGTGTAAAAACATGCTTTTTAAGGCTTATTTTGATGAATTCTAGTTTCTCTTTGATTCCATAAGATGCCTTGATGTGTTTGCTAGTAATTCCAGGATTGAAATAGGCTAGGCTTGGGTCAAAGGAAGCAAGGAAGGAAGCATACAAGTGGAGAGAAGCATAAAAAGTCAAAGAAGCAAAGTCAGCCATGCACGCACACACGCACAAGGCGCTCGCGCGCACATTGCGAAACAGGCCAAGGACGCGCACGCATACCGTGCGCGCACGCGCCGATGATGGCACATGACCTCACTAATGTAACACGTGCTTGGCGATTTGAGAGGGTTTCTGAACCCATCTTGGCGCCAAATGCTAAGGAAGGAGGAATCAATTAGGCAATAATACACACAAACTAGGATTAGTTTAGAGTTAGTTTCTAGAGAGAGAAGCTCTCACTTCTCTCTAGAATTAGGATTAGGTTTAGGTTAATCTCTTTTCTTAGATCTAGGTTTAATTCATGCTTTGATTCAATTTTCCTTTATCAATTCTTAATCTTCCCATCTCTCTCTTTCTAGTTATGTGCTTTAATAATTGTAATTCTTCATTTTGTTTTGGATAGATTGTTGCCCCTTTGTTTTCGTTCAATAATGCAATTTGAGGTACTTCATGATAATTGTGATTTCCTTGATTGTTGTTGATTAATTCTTTGCAATAATTGTTGTTAAATTCTATTCTTGTTATGAATTTACTATATTTTTCTTTTATGCCTTCCAAGTGTTCGATGAAATGCTTGGTTGGATTTTAGTGTAGGTTTTGTTCCTCTTGGCCTAGGTAGAGTAATTAGTGACTCTTGAGTTATCTAATTCCTTTGTTGGTTGACAATTAAAAGTTGCTAATTGATTTGAATACCTCTAAAGCTAGTCTTTCCTTTAGGAGTTGATTAGGGCTTGAGGAATCAAATTGATTCATCCACTTGAATTTCCTTTATTTAGTAAGGGTTAACTAAGTGGTAGCAACGAACAATTCCCATCACAATTGAGAAGGATAACTAGGATAGGACTTCTAATTTTCATACCTTGCCAAGAGCCTTTTATAGTTGTTAGTTTATTTTCATTGCCATTTATTTTTCATGCTTCTTATCCAAAACCCCAAAACACATTTCTAACCAATAACAAGACACTTTATTGTAATTCCTAGGGAGAACGACCCGAGGTTTGAATACTTCGGTTTATAAATTTAGGGGTTTGTTACTTCTGACAAACAATCTTTTGTATGAAAGGATTATTGTTTGGTTTAGAAACTATACTTTACAACGAGATTTCATTAGTGAAATTCTAAACCGTCAAAAATCTAATCGTTAGTTCCACAGTTCAAAAATGGATATTTTGGATGTTACTTTGTCATGGGAAAAGCTATTATGTAAATTAGAAAATGTCAAATAACTACGGATCAAACTAGAATTGTTTTGGAAATATCTTATTGAAAATGAAGGAACTTCAACCATATACAAATGGTGGTAAAATTTTGGAGTTCTAGGTACTCACCCTGATAATCCATACTTATTCAAGAGTTCTAATTTCTCCTTGTAGGATTGATCAGATTTCTTGAGTGACACTGACAACTCAACTGAATCACAAGGATTGGCGCCTTCTGATCAACGAGATTTTGCATGTTGATATAGAATTCAATAGAGACTAGAGAGTACAATCGTGAGTATAGTCTAATCAACACTTAAACCTCGCATCAAAGAATTCTACAATCTATAATCGAGAGTATTAATCTCCCGAGTCGTCCTCCCTTGGAATTGCTAGAGAATGCATGTTATTAATTAGGAAGCTTTTTTTTTGTTATGAATTGGTGTAGCAAAAGTAGATGACAAACAATCAATATTAAAGGACTTGGCCTAGGGTTGGTATTAGAAACTCTATCACTATAGTTTCCTTCAATGATGATAACAATTAAGTCTTGCTCCACTTAGTTGACCTCTAAGTGTAGAGGAGAGTCAAGTGAAAGTAATTAGCTTGGATCACAAGTCTTAACTTCACCCTAAGGGAATCTAAATTTAGTGCATCCCAAACCAATCAGCAAACCTTAATTCTCAATCAACAATTGACATTCACTATTCAACTTCCCTAATGGTCCAAACCCTAAGCCAAGTGAGAGATTTCTACTCCATAACTAGTTTGGCATTTTGTCAAACAATTGATGAGCATTCATGAAAGACATTGAGGAATTAGAATGAAAAATGGAAAGGAAGGAATCTAAATCATACAATTATCTACAATTGAACAATCACAAGTAAGAAATATGAAATTACCTCAATTCAATAGTTCCAATATCCAAGTAACAAAAGCAAAGTTAGATCCCAAGTGAAAGGATCAAAGAACACTAATTGAGAATAGGAGAAGAGTAGATCTACTAATTGCATCAAAATAAAGTGTATTACAATGGATCTCACCAAGGAAAATCAATGGAGAATGGTAATGGAGATTTGAGAAGAGTGAAATTCTAGAGAGAAGTTGGAGATTCTCTCTCTACCCAAAGTGTAACTAACTCTAAGAAATATCTAGAAAAAATGTAAAAATGAGCCAAAAGTCCCTTAACCCTTCAACCCTTGGTCTTCTTAAGCTTTTCCCGCCAAAATACTTTCCCAAAAATGGGGCTTCCAACTGTCTCCATGCTCAGGTCACGTGCTCTATTAAAAAATCATGTGAGACCATCGACGCGTACGTGCACAGCACGCGTACGCGTCCTTTGGGCAATTGCAATCCGCGCGCAAGCGTAACGTACGCGGACGCGTCCATGAGGATCATGACTTAGCCGCTATACGCGCCAGCTTGTAACTTGGCTCCTGGCTTTGGCTTTTGGCTGCGCAATCCACGCGGGTGAGCCATGTACGCGTACGCGTCCTTGCTGAGGTTTCCAAAGCTTATTTTCTCATGCTCCTTTCCTTTGCACCCACTTTCCTTCTCTCCTCCGGGTCATCTCTGCCCTATATTCTGAAACCACTTAACACACAGGTCATGGCATCGAATGGCACCAAAGGAGGATTAGAAATGTATCTAATTTAGTACAAAATAAGCATGTTTCCATCCCTAAGGCAAAATTAGGAAAGGAACACAAAGTTATGTATTTTCATATGAAAAGTGTGTGGAATCATTGATAAAACCCTCGAAATCAGTACAAGATAAACCCTAAAAGCGGGGTTTATCACCTTCCCTTGGAACAAACCCATACGATAATAGAAGCTCCCCATTTGATTTTTTTTTTCCATATGAAAGGAACACCTAGGTAGTATGATACAAGCAGTCAAATCTAATCTTTGGACTTAACGCTTAAACTAATCCGATGATACCATACTAGTGAAAAATATCATGATCAAATAAAGCTTTAATCAATTAATAGCTTATCATTTTGTTTGGAACTTGTTTGCTTTGTGCTAACTTTATCCTAGATAACAAATTCCAATCTTTCAATCTATGTTTACCTGTTCACCTGGTTGATACGGCCGATCTGTAGTAAAGACAATTCCCTTTGATAAATTATCATAATCCAAAAAGTTATCCACCTAAACCAGTGAAAAGAAACTGGAGTTAGAAAATTTCATTGGCAAAATCATAATAAGGAAAATTTTTTGGAATAGACCGTACATACTCCTAATATTATAAAACGTACCCTCAAAACAGTTAAACAGAGCAGGTAGGATGACCAACCAAAAGACAGATCCAAGCTAACACTTGTGCATTTTAAGTAATTCAGAAAAAAGGAAAAAAAGCCACACACACACACATATCCTTCAGAAAATCAGAACCCAGATTTCATAACCATAATAAAAAAAACTATATGAGAATTATATGGGAGCATAACAGCAATAAAAAAATGTCTATGTATAGATTCTGTTAGGAGGAAGAGGTCATTTGTATGACCAAAAGAAGAAAAAAATGCTTGCAACTGTGTTTCCATTTCTTTTGTTATTGAACATAGATCAAATTTGATATCTGCCTTTTGCATGTACAAAGCAAGTGCTTGCAAGTTATGGATATCTGTCATTATGATATGCTGAACTCCAGGATATTGAACCTATTATATACAAAAGAAATCATAATTGAAAAGTTCACTCCCTCTTAATTACAAACACAACATTTTGCAATCTTGATGTTAATATTCTCATCCCAACTATAAGCAGCGTATTGAAACACTGTCATACCAGAATTATTTACCAATTCAGATCATTTTCTGAAATCAATTCCACTAAATACTCCACAAAACCAGTAGATACAAGAAATATAGGATAACTTGATGTAACATTTGTACCTCAGAAGAAGAAGAATCGAAGACCCAACCTCCTTCATCAGTATCTAGAGATGCCAGATTACCTTCTTTATTCAGAACAAGCAAACCATGTCCTATTATACAATAAAGGGGTCAACTTATGATAAGAACAAATAACAAAAGTTCTTTTAATTTTTGGACAGAAATTGCAATAAATTGAAATAGCAAAAAAATTGTTGTAACGCATAAGAACATCAGTAGAAATGGAAATTAAGAAGAGAAAAAAAAATGAATGAAAGTCATCACAAAGGCAATGCAAAATGAATAATAAAATACAACGTAAAATATATATCAGTATAACCCCATTGCAATTTGCAAATATAATAATGAGGGGATTCCTTCTCCACAAGCTTTGTGACTGATTTTCGTTATTACACTATGAAAGGACTATCACTAAGGGGAAAGGAGAATGTAAAGGACTTCAAAAGCCCCAAATATTCCCCAAAGGCAATGCAAAATGCCTTCGTGATTGAATACCTGCCCACCAAGGAGAATTAAGGAGCTTCAGTGAAAGCAAAAAAAACAAGTCTGAAGGTATAAATATGGAAGAAATAATTGCTTTCCTAAGTAAACATTGTGCTACTTGGTAATCATAAAGGCCTCAACTCAAAATTTGAAGTAGCATGTACTATACCCTGCATCAGGCCTTTTAACTTTGCAAAATTGTCTGCATTCTCCTGAAAAGGCATCAAAGTACCAGTGCGAATAATAATATGCATCCAAGTTACATTATCAAATTAAATCAATAATTGAAAAGTAGGATGATGCGTATCAAATATTTTTTAAAGCAGCCCAGACATCTTCTACCATAACGCTTTGTTTAATTCATCAAAAATAAATTCTGGAACGAGGAGTTTGACAATTTGTAGAAAGCAAGATAGAGACATTGAAATACCTGTGACATTGTTTCTCCAAAGAGACTGCAATTTTTCTCTATCTGATTATGGCAGAATGATTAACAGAAGAAGAAATTTTTAAATTAGCACACGCAGCACACTGCATTGTTGTGATACTCTCTAAATAGAAATTGGCATAGAATAGAATAAAGAGAAGAATTCTATATATCTCATACCTCATCATCACTATCACAATCATATTCACCTTCAAACTGAAAAGTGAGAGCGAGTTAGAGAATGAGAAAGAACAGGTTAAAACTTAAAATATTGTAAATTCACTCCAGCAAGTTATGATCAGATAATCAAATAGTAGCATGAAGGTCAAGTTATGACTAGGTAAACCAATCTATCAATAAATATTTCATGATATCCATGGTACATGTATGCCATTCAGCATGTAACTTAATCCATAATAATCAGTTTATCCCAAGAAAGTAATCCAGCTTCCTCAAGAATAACACTAATAACAAATACCGAACCTGTTGGTACTTGGTTTCCAATTAGAGAATAACACTAATAACAACTAACAAACCCTAACAAAGCAAGATGCAAAATAATAAAGCAAAATGCAAAATAAAAAAGCAAACCCTAACATAGTAAGAAGCAGAAATTACACAAGATTGTAAAACCCCAAATATCAGAACAACAAATCCTCAACAAATTTGCAAAACCAGAAGTTTCATACACACCATTGATCTCTGTTTAGTGCTTATGTCTCAGTTCATCGTCACTACCATCTCAGTTCTCCATCGCGGTTCGTCATCACTAAGGCCAACTTGTCGTTCTTCACTATTTTTCGTCATGGAGAACAAAGAATGAGCGGTTTTGACCCAGACCAACTGAGTGGTTACGAGAGGGATAGAGAGATTCTGAGACAATAGAATGTTGAGCCGGAGTGGTGAGTGGTTCCGATCACATCTTCGCATCTCCACCCCATATCAGTCACCGTCGCACCTCTTTCTCGCCCGTAGCTTAGTTCCCGTCGTAGCTCGCCTCGCCTCCTCTGTTCTGTTACTCTCTACCGGTCGTGGTTCTGTTACTCAATGCCTCCTTGCCATTAGCCGTCGTCTGTCCAGTGCCGGTGCCGTAAATGAGTGTTTGAGAGATTAGAGTGTTTGGTTTTAGAGAAAAAGGGGCAAGGGTTTTTCAAGAGGATTAAAAGGGGAAAAGGATTTTTACTTTTTAGAGACATTAAAATGGTTTCAAATAATTAGAAGGGGAAAGGGAAAGGGTTTTTGCGCGATGGTGCAGTGAGAGGGTTTCTGCGCGATGGTGGGTGGTCAGTGGCGATGGTGAGTGTGGTGAGAGGGTTTCTTCACGGGTCAGTGCAAGGATGAAAGGGCTTTAGAGGGAAGTGATGACCTAGGAGGGAATTGACAAAATTTTCGCTAAGTGTAGGTTTTCTTTCGCGTAAAAGAGGAAAAAAGATATCAAGTGGTATTTTGCTCTGGATACATTAGGCATCATTTTTTAAATGCACCCAAAACTTAAAAAATAAATTACTCTTTAAAAGCATCTCCTTTGATATGAAAAGTGAACCTATAAATATCAACCTACGGCTACACTTTATAAGTGATTTCTATAATACCTAAGGCTACACTGTTTAAATGATGCCGCATTTGTGTATCCTTTTCTCTTATAAAAAGGCAACACGGAAAAAAGCATAGCCTATTCTATGAATAGGCTACGCTTTTCAAATGTAGCTTAAAAAAAGTGTGGTTAAATGGGTATTTTTCTTGTAGTGACTATACCTTCGTACGGAATAAAAATATTCAAAGCTCTGGAGAAGATTTCTGACTGAGCTATCGAAGAAGAAAATGTCTAGAATCGTCTATGCCTCCTAAAACTCCAGTTGGTTAAATTTAAGGGATAGAGGAGCTACATCACCGTCAACTTCTACCGGTCAAAAGTGGTGCCAACGTATAGAAGATGAGGATATGAATACTTTTACCGAATTAGATTTTTGATTGGAGTTACGAATTGCAAGAAATCGAAGTCGGAAGTTTGGTGGGATTTACGGTCTTTCGCGGTTACATTCTTCTCTCTCCCGTTTTCTTTTTCTTTTTCTCTCCTACATATGCTAATCATTTATATATGCATGATTAATTAGTAAGCCGCCTTTGGCTTTCTTTATTAGATAAATACATTTTATATATATGTGCACAATGATAATGCTAATATATATCTAACTTAATGAGAAATATAAACAGCCTTTGATTTCCATGCTTCATAATTAATAATAATAATAATAATAATAATAATAATATATAAACTTATAATGCAATTTAATACTTACGGCAATTATATACAATGTTTATAATAATAATAATAATAATAATAATAATAATAATAATAATATGAATTTAATTAAATTAAAATTATTATAAAATTAGTTCAATTATTGATAATAAAAATATTTTTTCTAAAAATAAAGAATTCTAATTTTATAAAATAAATTATAACTTATTTACATTTATGTTTTTAAAACTGAAGGTCAATAGAAAAGATATATTCTTTATGATTAAAAAAAACTATAATAGAAGAATTAGAATGAGGCTAAATTATTGGTCAGACCATCAGAGTACATTATTTATAGACATACTTAAAACAATACGATACAAACAAAGATTAACATAAAACTAAACAAAAAATAATTTAGATGAATAACTCAGAATATAATAAGATCCATAAAAAAAATATTTATCACCACTGATTAAATACTTGTTGACTTTTAGTTAATTTTTTTCTTGTTTTATATATGGTCCTAAAAATCAACCTTTTGACATAGTTATTATCTAGTTTAAGACATCTAAAAACTTATAAATAATTATTCCATATAAAGAAGCGTTCAGAAGATAAATTAAAGAAGCGTTCAGAAGATAAATAAGGAGAATTAGAAAAATGGTGAAAACATTAAAAAAGAGATTATGAGAGTAAAGAATTAAACAGAAATTATGTGTGAAATTTTTGTATTGGTTAGGGAAATAAGTAGTTGCAAAATAATTTTCAATTATGTTAGTAAGGTTAAAATAGAAATAGAAATTAGACATTAAACTTTATGTATTGGCATTATATATTGTTATAGATATTTTAAATAATTATATATATTAAAAATTAGTTACCAAGTTAGTCATTCATATAGAATAAATATTAAAATATAAAATATATATTAAAAATAAGTTAAACAACACATGTATTAAAAATTTAGACAAACTATTTAAATTAAAAGGAAATTTAAAATTTGAATGGAATGTAAACCTATTTAATTAAAATCAAAGTAATGCTAGGAAGCAATTTTTTTCAGCTAATATCAGTTAATTTTTTAAAAATTATTTTATTTAATTAGTTTTTAAAAATTATTTTATTTAATTGCTTGGGAGAGTGCTAGGAGGAGTTTCAATAACCCTTTTACTTAGTTGGCCCACTTGTGCCTCCAAATTTCTAATGGGGGATCTTGTTTTAGTCATGAAACTAAGAGTGGCCATAGATAGATCAGAGACTATGTTTGCTAAGCTAGAAGGATTCTGCTCAGAATGCTCTGTCTGTTGCTGAGATGATGATGGAAAAGGTTTGCTATTGCTAAACCTGTTTCTTCGACCATTGTTATTATTGAAGCCTTACTTCTGTTGATCATTCCATGAAAAATTTGGATGATTTTTCCATGAAGGATTATGGGTGTTGCCAAAGGCTTCACCCATGTAATTCACCTCTGCCATTGCAGGGTTCTTAGGATCATAAGCTTCTTCTTCAGAAGATGTTTCTTTAGTACTATTGGATGCATTTTGCAATCCATTCAAACTCTGAAAAATCATATTGACTTGTTGGGTCAATATTTTGTTCTGAGCCAGTATGGCATTCAGAGCATCAATTTCAAGAACTCCTCTCTTTTGAGGCGTCCCATTACTCACAAGATTCCTCTCAGAGGTATACATGAACTGGTTATTTGTAACCATTTTAATAAGTTCCTGAGTTTCTGCAGGCGTTTTCTTTAGGTGAATGGATTCGCCTGTAGAGTGGTCCAGTGACATCTTGGAAAATTCAGACAGATCATCATAGAATATATCTAATGTGGTCCATTCTGAAAGCATGTCAGAAGGAAACTTTTTGGTCAGTTGCTTGTATCTTTCCTAAGCTTCATAGAGGGACTCACCATCTTTTTGTCTGAAGGTCTGAACATCCACTCTAAACTTGCTCAGCTTTTGAGGAGGAAAGAACTTGGATAAGAAAGCCGTGACTAGCTTATCCTAAGAGTCCAGGCTATCTCTAGGTTTTGAGTCCAACCATGTTCTAACTCTATCCCTTACAGCAAAAGGGAAAAGTATAAGCTTGTAGACCTCAGGATCAACTCCGTTGGTCTTAATAGTATCATAGATCTGCAAGAACTCAATTAAAAACTGATAAGGGTCTTCTGATGGAAGTCCATGAAACTTTCAGTTCTGTTGCAGTAGAGAAACTAATTGAGGCTTTAGCTCAAAATTTTTTGCTTCTATGACAAGGATTGTGATGCTTCTTCCATAGAAGTTGGAAGTTGGTGTAGTAAAATCACCAAGCATCTTCCTTGCATTGTTGTTTGGTTTGGCCATAATTGTTTCTTTTGCTGCTTCCTTTTCAAAGATTTCAGTGAGGTCCTCTTCAGAGTTTTGTGCTTTAGCTGCTCTTAGCTTCCTCATCAGAGTCCTTTCAAGTTCAGGATCAACTTCAACAAGTATGCCTTTATCTTTGTTCCTGCTCATATGAAAGAGAAGAAAACAAAAAAAAATATGGAATCCTCTATGTCACAGTATAAAGATTCCTTGAGGTGTCAGAGGAAAACAAGAATCGAAAGATGAGGTAGGTAAGGAAGAATTTGAACACACAAAGAGAGATGGAGTTTGAATTGACAGTGGAGGAGGAATGTTAGTGTTTAAATAGAAAAAGATAAGAGAGGGGGGAGAATTTTCGAAAAAAAAAAGAATAAAATATAAAATAAATTTTTGAAAAATTGGTTGTGGTTTTGAAAAAGATAAGAAATAAAGTTGAAAAAGATAAGAAGTTATAAAAAGATTTTGAAATGAGAAAAAAATGTGGTTTGAAAAAGATATGATTTAAAAAGATATGGTTGAAAAGATAAAATTAACAAGATTTGACTTTTAAAAAGTTAATGACTTGATTAACAAGAAACTAAAGGATATGATTCTAAATTTTAAATATTGAATCTCTCTTAACAAGAAAGTAACAAACTTGAAATTTTTGAATCAAGATTTTTGAAAATATGAGAAAAAGATTTTATTTTTGAAAAAGATATGTTTGAAAAGATATGACTTTGAGAAAGATATGATTGAAAATATTTGATTTGAAAAAGATTTGATTTTGAAAAAATAGTAAGATTTGAAAAAGATTTGATTTGAAAACAAAATTCCTCTCCTTGTGTCATCCTGGCGTTAAACGCCCAGGAGCTGCATGTTTTGGGCATTTAATGCCCAATTGCTGCATGGTTTGGGCATTTAAACACCCACCAGGTACCCTGGCTGGCATTTAAACGCCAGTTTTCCTTCTTCACTGGGCATTTTGAACGCCAACTTTTTCTCTGTAATTCCTCTGCTTTATGTTCTTGGATCTTCATTTTGCTAAGTCCTTTCTTCAAGAAGATTTGTTTTCAATTTTGAAAAACAACAAACTGAGTCGAAACATATATTTCTTGGATCAAAACACAAGATATATGCAAGAACATTATGAACGTCAAGATGAACACCAAGAACAATCTTGAAGATCAAGATGAACATCAAGAACTCAGTTTTCTTAATGAAAGAAAACATGGAGGACACCAAACTTAGAACTTTCTCATGTTTGGGCCATATGAATGCAAGAATGCATATGTAGAACATCATGCAGTGCAAATCAATAAATCATGAAGATCAAACAAGGCAATTTATCAAGAACGACTTGAAGATATGATAAACCACTATTTTATGGTTTATATTGTGTTTGATTGAGAGGTTTTTATCAAATTTTTACCCATTTATTCATATGATTTGCATGATTTTACAATTCCTTCCTAGTTTAGTTCTATGGTTGAAAACTTGCTTCATAGAGATCTTTTAATTACGTATTTTAATTCTCCTTTATACCATTCGATGCCGTGATTTGTGTGATTAAGTGTTTCAGGCTTCATAGGGCAGGAATGGCTTAGAAAATGGAGAGGAAGCTTGCAAAAAGGGAAGGAGCACAAGAAATAAAGGAGACAACCAGCGAACAACGACGCGCACACATGGCTGACGCGTGCGCGCGAATTGGACAAAATCACAGCGACGCGTACGCGTGGATTGGAGTTTGCGCAAAACGATGCGAGCGGGTGCCTGATGCGGATGCGTGGAGAGGAAAATCGCTGACCGACGCGTACGCATGACCTGCGCGATCTGCAGAAATTACAGAATACGCTGGAGACAGGTTCGGGCCGCATTTTGACCCAGATTTCATCCCAGAGACACAGATTAAAGTCAGGGAACATACAGAGACTCAGGGGATCAGATCATTCATACATAATTTTAGGATTAGATGTAGTTTTTAGAGAGAGAAATTCTCTCCTCTCTCTTAGTTTTTCAGGATTAGGATTCCTCTTAAAGGATTTAGGATTTATTCTTCTCAATTTCTAGGTTTAATGTTCTTTTTATTTATTTTTCCAATTTAATTTATGAACTTTTCCATGTTAGAATTGATATCTTCATTTAATATAATTTGAGGTATTTCAGACTTATGATTGCTTTCTTTTAGATTTTTCCCTTTTGGCTTTGGTTGATTAATTGGTAACTCTTGAGTTGTCAAACTCATCGTCATTGATAATTAATATCTTTGCTGATTGGTTTAGATTCCTATAACTATAGTCTTTCCTTAGGAGTTGACTTGGACTTTAGGTGTTAAATTGATTTGTCCACTTAACTTACCTTCATAGTTAGAGGTTGACTTAGTGATAGCAAAAATATAATTCTCATCATCATTGATAAGGATAACTAGGATAGGACTTCCAATTTTCATACCTTTCCAAGACTTTTATTAGTTATTTATTTATTAATTCCCTGCAATCTATTTTTCTTATTCAACCCTTTCAAAACCCAAAAATACTATTTTTCATAACCAATAATAAATCATACTTCCCTGCAATTCCTTGAGAAGACGACCCGAGGTTTGAATACTTCGGTTTATAAATTTTATTGGATTTGTTACTTGTGACAACCAAACGTTTGTACGAAAGGATTTTCTGTTGGTTTAGAAGCTATACTTACAATGTGATTATATTTGTGAATTTCTTTACCAATAGGAAATCCATTCGTCAAAATGGCGCCGTTGCCGGGGAATTGCAAACGTGTGCCTTATTATTGGTCATTGTAAATATTTAAAAAAAATTTCAGATTTTTATTTAAAAATTTTTTTATCTTATCTTATCTTGGTTTTAAATTTCAAAAGTAAAAAATTTATTTTAAAAAAATCATATCTTTTTCAAAATCTTATCTTATCTTTTTCAAAATCTTATCTTATCCTTTTTCAAAAGAAAATCATATCTTTTTCAAAATCTTATCTTTTTTTTTCAAAAATCATATCTTTTTCAAAATATTTTCTTTTTGTTAGTTTTTGTTTTTATTTTTTCCTACTACTATGAACTCTCACCCCTTTGGCTATGAGTCTGGTTACAATTATGTTGCAGGAAGATGAGATTACAATGAGAACATACATCTAGGTTGGGACAATCAAAGATGGGAGGAGCCACAAGGATTTGATCAACTCTCATGGTAACAACCACCTCCAATGGACTATCAACAACCGTTCTGTGATACATATCAAGGCAACGGCTATGGTGAGCGCTCTTTTGATTATCAACAACCACCACCATATGCCTATGAACCCCCTCCTCAACATAACCTTGGACCATCATACTCACAAGCCCCTTACCACCACTCACCTCCATATGACCCTGATCCTTATCCACTACACCAACCACCATATGAACCATACCCAGAACCACCACCTCAATATTCACCATCTCCATATCCTTATCAAAAAGAACGACCTCCGTATTATGAACCTGTTTTCCAAAAAATGAACCATCCTATCCACCCCAAACCTCCATGGAGAGCACACTTACCTCTCTCATTGGTCTCACCTCTACACTCCAAAATCTTATATCCCGCATGGACCAACCCTCCACCTCCAATGTTCAACCCTCAAGCTCTAGTTTACTTCCATCTCAACCACAGAAGGATCTCTCCATCATATCACCACCATCCATGGAAGAGCACCCACATCCATCAATCCAAGAGCAACATGATCCCAATGCTGCTATTGACATGGAACAAGAGAGAAGGGATCATCCTCGCGAATCCATACTTCATAAGGAGCTAGATGAGGCACTAAAGGTGAAGGTAGAAGAGACCTTTGTAGATGAAGGAGTAGTTGAAGGGAGTTGTCATAGAAAAGAAACCGTCAAGGAGGAGTACAATTTTATACTTAAACAACTGGATCAAGCTATAAATCGATTACCTTCCCGACGTTCGGACATTCAAAGAACCCCATGGCTTCATGTGGAGAATCTACTGAAGAACGTGGCATGATGGAAAAGTTAGAAACTCCAGTGGACAGTGAGCAACACAATTTTGTATTAGAATAATTGGAAGAAGCTACACCTGCCATTGAAGAGGAAGAAGTAGTTGAAGACTTAGGAGATGCTGACCCTCCATGGGAAAGTCAACTTATAGAGCCTCTTTCAAATACATTTGAAACTGATGTTGAGAAGGGTGTACAACCTCCAAGGCATCTCATGATTGAAGACTTTGAAAGGGATGATCAAGTGATGGATTCGATCATTGATAAATTCTTTTCTACATTTGAATCCTCTCCCATTGGACTTGACATGGAGATGAAGGAAGAGGAAGCACAACCTCTCATGTCCTTGGTGAACAATGAAGAAGAGATTGAATTGGAAGAAATCTACCAAGAGGATGAGGCTGATATTGAAGAAGATTGCAAAGAGGTGGAAGCTGTCAGAGAAGAGCATAAGGGAGTGGAGTTTGCAAGTTCATTCGGAACACCTCTCCCAAGGCCATTACTGTCCAACACAACATTCAAGTGGGTAAAATACATATCCCTAACCTTTAATTTCTCACTTGAATATGGGCTACTTGAGACAGATGGTCAGCTTAGAGCTCTTTGTGGCATTAATAGTAAGAGGAAGATGGTAAGTGGTACGAGTTGTCAGGCAAGGTTCATTAAGGTTTCGCATTCCGCACTGGAATACAAGTGTTGGTGCAGAGCTCAATTGAATGGGTTGAGGATGTTCTTTGGTCGCTGCAGTGAGAATTCAAATTGCGTGCCACCCGGAGGAATCATGATGATCTACACAAAGACGGGTGCAAAAGCAAGGTTTGGGACCCTAGAATTCATTCCAACAATCAACACTCGTGGGGCCTTGTCACTTGCTTTAACTTACTTGAAGGCTTTCTGCGCCTAGTTTGGGATTCCGGAGGCTATTGGAAGTACAAAAATTGGTAGAGATTTTTGGATGAATACAAGCACAAGCCACAATAACAGGAAGCTCATCAAGTGTCCAACTTAAGGACTTTAACTAAAAGTGCTAGGTAGGAGACAACCCACCATGGTATGATCGTTCCTTTTTCAAATATAATTTTATTTAGTTTTGTTTGTTTTTGAGTTTTATTTTCTCTTATTGAACCTGGAATTGTTCATAACATCTGCATCAGCATCTGCATACTGCATTCTGCATTTTGCATAGAAAAAGGGGTGAACGACGCGCACGCGCCGTTTGTGTAACAAAACTGAACAGAGAGTTGCACGAGAGACACGTGGGAGGGGTGCGTGGTGCACAAGCCACCCCACGCGTACGCGTGCCTCACGCGTGCGAGTCCCTTTGATATATACCATCCACGCGTAAGCGTCAACGACGCATACGCGTGGATACCCAAATCGGCGTAAAGAGCACCTAGACAGAGGGTTGTGCTGCCCTTGCGAGGGACTTGTGCGAAAGGCAAAAATTCATTCACGCGTACGCGTCCCTGACGTGTGCGCGTCTTATTCCCTTTATGGCCACCCACGCGTACGCGTGGGGGATGCTTACGCGTCGCATGGCTCGTTCAGTTTTTACGCGTTTGCATCTTTCTTCTCTCCTTTCTACTTCTTTCTTCCTTCTTTCTTACTTTCTTCTTCTTCATTCCTTTAACCTCTCACCCCTCTTCACTTCCATCCTATTTCATTTAATTTATTTGCATACTTTCATCCATTGCATTATTTTCATTAGTGTTAGAAATCTATTTGGGTCATTATTTCCTATATTTTGCTTGTGGATTATTAAGGAATTGTTTGACAATTATATATTATTTTTATAGGGTTGCTTGCATGTTCAATTTAATACTTTTCACAACTTATTTCCCATGCATGCTATGTGTTTGTGAAAATGCCCGTATGGCATTGTGACTTCTTCATTATTCTATCCTTCTACTCTAATGCCTGTTTTTCACCAAACCCTTCCAATATTTTATTAATTAAATATAATTGTCAATACAAATATTATTGTTAGTTTCTTACGATTGATAATACATTTTGGCTTTTAATGCTTGATTTGTGCTACTTATGCCTCTGCCAGCATGCCAATAAACATCTGGCATTTAATTGCCTCAATTTATCATGCTATATTTCCATTGATGTCCTAATTTCAAGGAGTCACGACCATGTGTTAACGACATTCTTCTTTACTTTGGCATGATTATCACTCGTACTGCTCTCTCCCTTGCTCTATCCCTTTGATGTCCCTTTCTCTTATCCCTTTTCAGGATGGCCACCCGGAAGGGTAAAGAAAAAGACTCTACAACAAGCACCAGCTGAGGAACCACAACCCCTACCCACCTGCACATCTTTTCATGCCCTGAGGACGGTGCAATCTTTAAGTGTGGAGAGGTCGATACCGATCTCCATGGGTTAGTTACTCTTCTATCTCAACACCAATGTTTTATTTTCTTTGTTTGTTCATTGTTGCATTTGCATGTTTGTTTGATTTTGTGCATATTTTACCACTTGGTTGAAGTAATATTTTCTTTTTCAAGAAAACTTTCTATAGCATTTCACTAATTTGAATTAAACATTTCGAAAAACTTGCTTGAAGAAATTTTATTTTGGAATATGGTTTAGAGCTCGAACACACAAAACCAGTGAGATTTTGAGCCTATTTGAATTGGTTATATTTTATCAACCAATATTTTATTTTTGGTGTGTGTTTCTCTCTCTAAAAAATTGTAATCTTTGTCTTGCTTAATTCTATATTTTCATTGTTTGATGTATGCATGCACTTATATGATTGAGGCATTGTTTCACTAAGCTTACATACCAATATGGCCTTACCCTTTCATTATCCTTTGCAAACCAATTTGAGCCTATTTTACCCATTTGTTCTTTACTTTAGCTCATTACTAAATATAAGCGAAAAACAATAATGTCCTTAATTTGAATCCTTGGTTAGCTTAGACTAGTAAAAGTGCTCATGATTTAAGTGTGGGGAAGTTTTGTTTGAAAATATTTGGTTTGAGTAATTGGGTGTTGTATATTTTTGTGAAAATGTGCAAAATAATAGTTGAGCACATATTATTGCATTCAATACTTTAATCATATGCATTGAGAAAAAAAAAGGGAAAGAAAAATAGAAAGAAAAAAGTGGAAAAAAAGAAAAGAAAAAGAGCAAATAATAAAAAGGGGACAAAATGCCCCAAAGTAAGTGTTAGTATCAATGCATATGTACTGTACACAAATTTAGGATGCATGAATATGTGGAAAACACAGTTAATGGGAAGTTAGATTTTGTATTCTAATTAAATGGATTGTCTTAAGTTAGGTGGAAAGTTTATGTTAATTAAGGATTCAGATTTTAGTCCACTTTGCCAAATACAATCCTACCTTGACCCTAACCCCATTACAACCCTTAAAAGACCTCTTGATATGTGTATTTTTGCATTAATTCTTTGTTGATTGGTAGAAGAAAAGTAAGCTTTAGAAAGCAAGGTTAGTAGAGAATTGAGAGATCGAACCTTAAACACTTGAGCGATTAGAGTGTATACACTTCCAGTGAGGGTTCGATGCTCGATTCCTTGTTCCCTGCCTTCATGAGCTATTTTCTTCTTGCAAGTTATTTATACTTTATTTTGTGATTTGAATTAGTGAAATCCAGTTCATATTTATTCTTGAAAGATTTATTTACTTTTTCACCAAGTACGTAGAATCATTTTAGCATGTAGTTGCATTCACATTCATAGGTTGCTTTGCATGAGTCTTGCTTTTCCCTACTTATTTATTTTGTCTCCTTGGGCTTAGCATGAAGACATGCTGATGTTTAAGTGTGGGGAGGTTGATAAACCACTATTTTATGGTTTATATTGTGTTTGATTGAGTGGTTTTTATCAAATTCTTACCCACTTATTCATATGATTTGCATGATTTTACAATTCCTTCCTAGTTTAGTTCTATGGTTGAAAACTTGCTTCCTATAGATCTTTTAATTACGTATTTTAATTCCCCTTTATACCATTCGATGACGTGATCTGTGTGATTAAGTGTTTCATGCTTCATAGGGCAGGAATGGCTTAGAGAATGGAGAGGAAGCTTGCAAAAAAGGAAGGAGCACAAGTGATAAAGGAGACAACTAGCGAACAGCGACGCGCACGCATGGCTGACGCATGCGCGCGAATTGGACAAAATCACAACGACGCGTACGCGTGCTTGACGCATACGCGTGGATTGGAGTTCGCACAAAACGACGCGAGCGTGTGTCTGACGCGCACGCGTGGGGAGGAAAATCGCTGAATGATGCGTAGCATGACCTGCGCGATCTGCAGAAATTACAGAATACGCTAGAGACAGTTTCGGGCCGCATTTTGACCCAGATTTTGGCCCAGAAACACATATTAAAATCACGGAACATGCAGAGACTCAGGGGATTAGATCATTCATACATAATTTTAGGATTAGATTTAGTTTTTAGAGAGAGAGGTTCTCTCCTCTCTCTTAGGATTTAGGATTAGGATTCCTCTTAAAGGATTTAGGATTTCTTCTTCTCAATTTCCAAGTTTAATGTTCTTTTTATTTATTTTCCCAATTTAATTTATGAACTTTTCCATGTTAGAATTGATATCTTCATTTAATATAATTTGAGGTATTTCAGACTTATGATTACTGTCTTTTAGATTTTTCCCTTTTGGCTTTGGTTGATTAATTGGTAACTCTTGAGTTGTCAAACTCATCGTGATTGATAACTAATATCTTTGCTGATTGGTTTAGATTCCTATAACTCTAGTCTTTCCTTAGGAGTTGACTATGACTTTAGGTGTTAAATTGATTTGTCCACTTAACTTACCTCCATAGTTAGAGGTTGACTTAGTGGTAGCAAAAATATAATTCTCATCACCATTGATAAGGATAACTAGGATAGGACTTCCAGTTTTCATACCTTTCCAAGAGTTTTATTAGTTATTTATTTATTAATTCCCTGCAATCTATTTTTCTTATTCAACCCTTTCAAAACCCAAAAATACTATTTTTCATAACCAATAATAAATCATACTTCCCTACAATTCCTTGAGAAGACGACCCGAGGTTTGAATACTTTGGTTTATAAATTTTATTGAGTTTGTTACTTGTGACAACCAAACATTTGTATGAAAGGATTTTCTGTTGGTTTAGAAGCTACACTTACAACGCAATTATATTTGTGAATTTCTTTACCAACAGGAAATCCGATCGTCAAGATCATCAAGAACATAATGCATGTGTTTCGAAAATTGCAAGACAGTTAAAATTATGCAATTGACACCAAACTTAAAATTTGGCCCTGGATTCAAACAAGAACCATGAAATATTTTTGAATTTTTATGATTTTATGAAATTTTTTTGAAAGATTTTTGAAAACTTTTTGAAGGTTAAATAAGAAGAAAATTACCTAATCTGAGCAACAAGATGAACCGTCAGTTGTCCAAACTCGAACAATCCCCGGCAACGGCGCCAAAAACTTGGTGCACGAAATTGTCATCTCAATGGTGCCAACAACTTGGTACGCACAATTGTAATATCACTCTTCTTCACAACTTCGCACAACTAACCAGCAAGTGCACTAGGTCGTCCAAGTAAAAAACCTTATGTGAGTAAGGGTCGATCCCACGAAGATTGTTCGCTTAAAGCAAGCTATGGTCACCTTGTAAATCTCAGTCAAGCGGATTCAAATGGTTATGGAGTTTTAATAATTTAAAAGATAAATAAAACATAAAATAAAGATAGAGATACTTATGTAAATCATTGGTGAGAATTTCAGATAAGTGTATGGAGATGCTCTATCCCTCTTGAATCTCTGCTTTCCTACTGTCTTCATTCAATCATTCATACTCCTTTCTATGGAAAGCTGTATGTTGGGGGATCACCGTCGTCAATGGCTACCATCCGTCCTCTCAGTGAAAATGGTCCAAATGCGTTGTCACCGCACGGCTAATCATCTATCGGTTCTCACTCATGTTGGAATGGATCCATTGATCCTTTTGTGTCTGTCACTACGCCTAACACTTGCAAGTTTGAAGCTTGTCATAGTCATCCCATCCCAGATCCTACTCAGAATACCATAGACAAGGTTTAGACTTTTTATATCTCAAGAATGCTGCCAATTGATTCTAGCTTATACCACGAAGACTTTGATTGTGAACCAGAAGGCTAAGAGATATGCATTCAAGCTTGTTTGCATGTAGAACGGGAATGTTTGTCAGGCACGCATTCATAAGTGAGAATGGTGATAAGCGTCACATAATCATCACATTCATCATGTTCGTGTGTGCGAATGGATATCTTAGAACAGGAATAAGCATGAATTGAATAGAAAATAGTAGTAATTGCATTAATACTCGAGGAACAGTAGAGCTCCACACCTTAATCTATGGTGTGTAGAAACTCCACCGTTGAAAATATATAAGTGATAAAGGTCCAGGCATGGCCGTGAGGCTAGCCCCCAATGTCTAAGATCGCATAAACTGATCAAAGATAGATACCAAGATGAAAATACAATAGTAAAAAGTTCTATTTATACTAAACTAGTTACTAGGGTTTACAAAAATAAGTAAGTGATGCAGAAATCCACTTCCGGGCCCACTTGGTGTGTGCTTGGGCTGAGCATTGAAGCTTTCACATGTAGAGGTCTTCCTTGGAGTTAAACACCAGCTTTGGTGCCAGTTTGGGCGTTTAACTCCACCTTTTATGCCAGTTCTGGCATTTTGACGCCAGAAAAAGGTAGAGAGCTGGCATTTTGACGCCATTTTATGTCATCAAAACTTGCGCAAAGTATGGAATATTATATATTTATGGAAATCCCTGGATGTCTACTTTCCAACGCAATTGAAAGCGCACCATTTGGAGTTCTGTAGCTCCAGAGAATCCACTTCGAGTGCAGGAAGGTCAGAATCCAACAGCATCTGCAGTCCTTTGTCGGCCTCTGAATTAGATTTTTGCTCAGGTCCCTTAATTTCTGTCAGAAAATACCTGAAATCACAGAAAAACATACAAACTCATAGTAAAGTCCAGAAATATGAATTTTGCTTAAAAACTAATAAAAATATACTAAAAACTAACTAAATCATACTAAAAACTATATAAAAACAATGCCAAAAAGCGTATAAGTTATCCGCTCATCAAGGGGGGATCTCAAAATCATCTCACAAAAGGCACCTTAAAGAGGTATACAAAGTGGGAGGAGGAGAAGGATCGCCCGTCCTCCCTACTATTATTTTCACACAAGAAGACGTGGTAGGCATCATCCCGGGACATGACAATCCCATGGTCATCACTATCATATTGGCCAATGCTAATCTCCACCGCACACTGGTGGACCAAGGAAGCTCCGCGGATATCTTATTTAAATCCGCCTTCAACAAACTCGGCCTACAAGAAAAAGAGCTTAGAGCAAATCCGAACAGCTTGTTTGGACTAGGAGACACCCCAATCCAACATGTTCATACCCTGGGTCAAAGCTGTCCAACCCAGGATGTTCTTCAGACAAAGCGACCGACCTCTTTAGGTCAGGATGACCCGACCTCTTCTCAAAGAGCTCGGCCAAGTCGCAGGAAAGCC
Organism: Arachis hypogaea; assembly: GCF_003086295.3. Classification (NCBI taxonomy): domain Eukaryota; kingdom Viridiplantae; phylum Streptophyta; class Magnoliopsida; order Fabales; family Fabaceae; genus Arachis; species Arachis hypogaea. Next base: position 56,748,510 of record NC_092036.1, read on the forward strand.
CAATAAAAGGGCCCAAACAGAGGAACACGTCCCAAAATCCAAGGGCAGCCCAAAGCCCATAGAGATAAAGGCGGTTCCCTTGAAGATAAGATGACCTCACTTGAAGATGAGATAAAGATAAGATAAGATAACTAACTTATCTTATCTAAGAAGGTCACCCTACGCCATTATAAATACATTGGAGCACCCAGGTATAACTCATACTCTGATTCTACTCAATACCTGCTTAATACCCTTGCTAACTTAAGCATCGGAGTCCCTTGCAGCTACCCCCACCCTCCGGGGACGAAGGATCAGCAGCACCACCAAAGTCCATCAGATCGGACTCCACAGCTCCGACCAGCATAGAAGATCTCGTCCGAGATCGACCTACAGTTTCAGGTAACCCTCGGAACATTGGTGCCGTTGCCGGGGAACCTGGAAGTCATCCCATCACCATGGCAGATGACCATGACAACGACCACACCTCAGATTTAGAGGAAAGAACGTCGCACAAAAACGCGGATACCACACCAAAAGATACTTTCCAAATCAACAACAAGACGAACTCCCCAAATGAGGAAGCTATGGATGAATTTTAAGACTGGTTAAAACAACTCGAGGAAGAAGCCCTACGCCAACGAGAGGACGAGAAAGACCTACAGAGGGAAATAAGGCGACGCCGAGAATTGGAGAACAAACTCCTAACAGTTGAGGCCGATGTCAAGACGAAAGCCAGCCGATCTACTCCTGAAGATAGCAACCGCAAGGAGCAAGATCCATTCACCAAGGAGATTATGAAGACAAAAATCCCAAAGGACTTTAAACTCCCAGACATGACCTTATACGATGGCACTACAGATCCCAGTCATTATCTCAGCAACTTCAGAAGCAGAATGTATCTCACCGATGCCTCAGATGCAGTTCGTTGCAAAGCCTTTCCAACTACTTTAACAAAAACAGCAATTAGATGGTTCGACAACCTCCCTCTTAGGTCCATCTCAAGTTTCGACGACATGACTAAGAAATTCCTGGCCAGATTCTCCATCCAAAAGGACAAAGCTAAACATGCTCCGAGCTTATTGGGAATCAGACAAGGAAAACGGGAAACCCTGTGTAACTACATGGAGAGATTCAACAAGACCTGCATGGATATACAGAACCTGCCAACAGAAGCCGTTATTCTGGGCCTCATTAATGGCTTGCGAGAAGGGCCCTTTAGTCAATCTATATCAAAAAAGTACCCTACATCTCTGAATGAGGTACAAGAACGAGCGAAAAAGTACATCAACATGGAGGAAAACTCCCAATTAGGAGAGACCTCGAAGGCCAGGTTCACCCCCCGGGATAAAGACAAAGATTCCAGAAAAAAGGAAGATCGACATGGAGAGAAAATAAAAAATACCACAATTACACCCCTCTTCGGGTGTCTCTTGTGGATGTATACAGAGAGGTTTGCAACACGGAAAAAATACCACCAGCTCGACCTCTCAAAGGCAAGAAAGGAGGAGGAAACCGGGCTGAATATTGTGAATACCATCGAATCCGCGGTCACTCTACCAATGAGTGTTTCGACTTAAAAAATGTCATAGCAAAGCTCGTATGAGAAGGAAAGGTAGATCGATATCTGGCCACCCATGATGATGAACAGAGAAAAGGAAGAAAAGCAGAAGATGTCGGACCAACCACATGATCATCTCGAACGCTAGAAAGACATGTCCACATGATACACGGCGGATTTGTCGGAGGACGAATCTCCAAATCATCTCGCAAAAGACATCTCAAAGACGTATATCATGTCACAAGAAAGGAGGAAGCACCCGACATCCCGGCGATCACTTTTACCAAAGAAGACGTATCTGGCGTCGTGATGAGCGGATAATTTGTACGCTTTTTGGCATTGTTTTTAGTATGTTTTTAGTATGATCTAGTTAGTTTTTAGTATATTTTTATTAGTTTTTAGTTAAAATTTACTTTTCTAGACTTTACTATGAGTTTGGGTGCTTTTCTGTGATTTCAGGTATTTTCTGGCTGAAATTGAGGGACCTGAGCAAAAATCTGATTCAGAGACTAAAAAGGACTGCAGATGCTGTTGGATTCTGACCTCCCTGCACTCGAAGTGGATTTTCTAGAGCTACAGAAGCCCAATTGGCGCGCTGTCAATGGCGTTGGAAAGTAGACATCCTGGGCTTTCCAGCAATATATGATAGTCCATACTTTGCCCAAGATTTGATGGCCCAAACCGGCGTTCACAGTCACCCTCAAGATTTCCAGCGTTAAACGCCGGAACTGGCACCAAAGTGGGAGTTAAACGCCCAAACTGGCACAAAAGCTGGCGTTTAACTCCAAGAAGAGTCTCTACACGAAAATGCTTCAATGCTCAGCCCAAGCACACACCAAGTGGGCCCGGAAGTGGATTTTTATGTCATTTACTTATCTCTGTACACCCTAGGCTACTAGTTCTCTATATATAGGACCTTTTACTATTGTATTTTCATCTTTGGATCATTTAAGAGCTTTTGATCATGTTTTTATGATTGAACCCTCTTTGGGAGGCTGGCCATTTGGCCATGCCTAGACCTTGTTCTTATGTATTTTCAACGGTGGAGTTTCTACACACCATAGATTAAGGTGTGGAGCTCTGCTGTACCTCGAGTATTAATGCAATTACTATTGTTCTTCTATTCAATTCCGCTTGTTCTTGTTCCAAGATATCACTTGTTCTTCAACTTGATGAATGTGATGATCCGTGACACTCATCATCATTCTCACCTATGAACGTGTGCCTGACAACCACCTCCGTTCTACCTTAGATTGGGTGAATATCTCTTGGATTCCTGATACACGATGCATGGTTGATCGCCTGACAACCGAGCGCTCACCTGACAACCGAGCCAGCCATTCCGTGAGATCAGAGTCTTCGTGGTATAGGCTAGAACTGATGGCGGCATTCAAGAGAATCCAGAAGGTCTAACCTTGTCTGTAGTATTCTGAGTAGGATTCAATGATTGAATGACTGTGACGAGCTTCAAACTCCTGAAGGCGGGGCGTTAGTGACAGACGCAAAAGAATCACTGGATTCTATTCCAGCCTGATTGAGAACCGACAGATGGATAGCCGTGCCGTGACAGGGTGCGTTGAACATTTCCACTGAGAGGATGGGAGGTAGCCACTGACAACGGTGAAACCCTTGCATACAGCTTGCCATGGAAAGGAGTAAGAAGGATTGGATGAAGACAGTAGGAAAGCAGAGAGACGGAAGGGACACAGCATCTTCATGCGCTTGTCTGAAATTCCCACCAATGAATTACATAAGTATCTCTATCTTTATCTTTATGTTTTATTCGTATATCACCCATATCCATTTGAGTTTGCCTGAGTAAGATTTACAAGGTGACCATAGCTTGCTTCATACCAACAATCTCTGTGGGATCGACCCTTACTCGCGTAAGGTTTATTACTTGGACGACCCAGTACACTTGCTGGTTAGTTGTGCGAAGTTGTGTTTATGCCATGGTATTGAACACCAAGTTTTTGGATTCATTACCGGGGATTATTTGATTTGTGAAAAGTATTGATCACAATTTCGTGCACCACGTCGCATCAGGGCATGACGTCCCCATGGTCATCACTATTATACTAGCAAATGCAAATCTTCACCGCACATTGATAGGCCAGGGGAGCTCTGCCGATATCTTATTCAAAACTGCTTTCGACAAACTCGGCTTAGAAGAAAAAGAACTCATAGCATAGCCGACAGCCTATTCGGGCTAGAAGATACCCCAGTTCAACCGATGGGATACATCTCGCTCCACACAACGTTCAGAAAAGGAAGTCAGTCAAGAACACTCAAAATAGATTACATCGTAGTCAACGTAAGTTCAGCTTACAACGCTCTAATAGGTCGGACAACGTTAAATCAGCTCGGCGCAATAGTCTCGACTCCGCATCTATGCATGAAGTTCCCAACTGCAGGAGGAATAGCCACGATAAAGGCAGATCAGAAGATGGCATGCCACTGTTACAACGAAAGTCTAAACCTCAGAGGCAGAGGAGAAGAATTCCACACAATTGAGCTCGGTGGAGTTCAGAGGTGGGAGGAGCTTTGCCCACAACCTGAAGGAGAAATAGAGAAAATCCAGATCGGGGACACCTCGGACCAAACAACCAACATCTGCACACTCCTAAAAGGAGACATAAAGGAATCACTCATACAGTTTCAACAAGACAACGCCGACCTCTTTGCGTGGAAGGCCGCAGACATGCCAGGCATAGATCCCAAACTAATGTGCCACAAGCTAGCAGTCTACCCAGAATCTCAACCTGTACAACAAAGGCATAGAAAGCTAGGACCAGAATGCTCTCAAGCCATGGAAAAACAAGTACGAGCTCTACTGGAGGCAGGTTTCATAAGAGAAGTCAAATACCCGCTATGACTTGCTAATGTTGTATTAGTAAAAAAGTCAAACGGGAAGTGGAGAATGTGCACTGACTATACCGATCTCAACAAAGCCTGCCCGAAAGATCCTTATCCGCTTCCAAACATCGACGCTCTGGTAGATGCCTCCTCCAGATATAAATACCTCTCCTTCATGGATGTATACTCAAGATACAACCAAATCCCAATGTACACACCCGACCAAGAAAAAACCTCATTCTTAACCCCAAAGGAAAATTACTGCTACATTATTATGCCATTCGGTCTTAAAAACGTGGGAGCCACTTACTAAAGATTAATGAACAAAGTTTTTTAGATCACATCAGAAAGATCATGGAGGTCTATGTAGACGACATGTTAGTGAAGACGCAAAACGAAGAGATGTTATTATCCGACTTGACACAAGTATTCAACACCATAAGACGACACGGCATGAGACTCAATCCCGTAAAATGCACCTTCGCAGTAGAAGCTGGTAAATTCTTGGGTTTTATGATCACACAAAGAGGAATCGAGGCAAACCCGGACAAGTGCAGGGCCGTACTCGACATGAAGAGTCCGACTTGTATCAAAGAGGTACAACAACTCAACGGGAGGTTGGCAGCCTTGTCCAGATTCCTGGCTGGATCAGCAATAAGATCTCTCCCCTTCTACGCCACTCTAAGGAAGGGAAAGGAGTTTGAATGGACAGCAGAATGCGAGCAAGCCTTCCAAGACTTCAAAAAATTCCTGGGACGACCACCTATATTAAGTCGGCCACGGGAAGGAAAACCACTCATATTGTACCTCGCAGTGGGAAATCGGGCAATAGCCTCAACACTGGTCCGAGAAGACAACAGCGGGCAACAACCCATATACTTTATCAGCAAAGCATTACAAGGATCCGAGATGAACTACCAGAAAATAGAAAAGTTCGCTTACGCTCTCATAATAACATCTCGACAACTTCGCCCATATTTCCAGTCTCACACCATTAAAGTTCGGACCAACCAGCCCATAAAAGGGATCTTACAGAAAACAGACTTCGCAGGCAGAATCTTGCAATGGGCAGTCAAGTTGTCCGAATTTAACCTTCAATACGAAGCTCGGACAGCCATCAAATCTCAATATCTGGCCGACTTCATTGCGGAATTGGTGCACAAAATTGTGATCGATACTTTTCACAACTCAAATAATCCCCGGTAATGAATCCAAAAACTTGGTGTTCAATACCATGGCATAAACACAACTTCGCACAACTAACCAGCAAGTGTACTGGGTCGTCCAAGTAATAAACCTTACGCGAGTAAGGGTCGATCCCACAGAGATTGTTGGTATGAAGCAAGCTATGGTCACCTTGTAAATCTTAGTCAGGCAAACTCAAATGGTTATGAATGATGAATAAAACATAAAGATAAAGGTAGAGATACTTATGCAATTCATTGGTGGGAATTTCAAATAAGCGTATAGAGATGCTGTGTTCCTTCCGTCTCTCTGCTTTCCTAGTGTCTTCATCCAATCCTTCTTACTCCTTTCCATGGCAAGCTGTATGCAAGGGTTTCATCGTTGTCAGTGGCTACCTCCCATCCTCTCAGTGGAAATGTTCAACGCACCCTGTCACGGCACGGCTATCCAGCTGTCGGTTCTCGATCATGTCGGAATAGAATCCAGTGATTCTTTTGCGTCTGTCACTAACGCCCCACAATCGCGAGTTTGAAGCTCGTCACAGTCATTCAATCATTGAATCCTACTCAGAATACCACAGACAAGGTTTAGACCTTCCGGATTCTCTTGAATGCTGCCATCAATTCTAGCTTATACCACAAAGATTTCGGTTAAAGAATCCAAGAGATATCCACCCAATCTAAGGTAGAACGGAGGTGGTTGTCAGGCACGCGTTCATAGGTGAGAATGATGATGAGTGTCACGGATCATCACATTCATCAAGTTGAAGAACAAGTGATATCTTAGAACAAGAACAAGCGGAATTGAATAGAAGAACAATAGTAATTGCATTAATACTCGAGGTACAGCAGAGCTCGACACCTTAATCTGTGGTGTGTAGAAACTCCACCGTTGAAAATACATAAGAACAAGGTCTAGGCATGGCCGAATGGCCAGCCTCCCAATGATCTAAGATAGCATAAGAATGAAGATAGCTACCAAGATGATCTAGAGATCTAAAGTGATCAAAAGATTCCAAAGATCAAAAGATGAAAATACAATAGTAAAAGGTCCTACTTATAGAGAACTAGTAGCCTAGGGTTTACAAAGATGAATAATTGACATAAAAATCCACTTCCGGGCCCACTTGGTGTGTGCTTGGGCTGAGCATTGAAGCATTTTCGTGTAGAGACTCTTCTTGGAGTTAAACGCCAGCTTTGGTGCCAGTTTGGGCGTTTAACTCCCATTCTTGTGCCAGTTCCGGCGTTTAACGCTGGGAATTCTGATGGTGACTTTGAACGCCGGTTTGGGCCATCAAATCTTGGGCAAAGTATGGACTATCATATATTTCTGGAAAGTCCAGGATGTCTACTTTCCAACGCCATTGAGAGCGCGCCAATTGGGCATCTGTAGCTCCAGAAAATCCACTTCGAGTGCAGGAAGGTCAGAATCCAACAGCATCTGCAGTCCTTTTTAGTCTCTGAATCATATTTTTGCTCAAGTCCCTCAATTTCAGCCAGAAAATACCTGAAATCACAGAAAAACACACAAACTCATAGTAAAGTCCAGAAAAGTGAATTTTAACTAAAAACTAATAAAAATATACTAAAAACTAACTAGAACATACTAAAAACATACTAAAAACTATGCCAAAAAGCGTACAAATTATCCGCTCATCACAACACCAAACTTAAATTGTTGCTTGTCCCCAAGCAACTGAAAATCAAATAAGATAAAAAGAAGAGAATATGCAATGAATTCCAAAAACATCTATGAAGATCAGTATTAATTAGATGAGCGGGGCTTTTAGCTTTTTGCCTCTGAATAGTTTTGGCATCTCACTCTATCCTTTGAAATTCAGAATGATTGGCTTCTTTAGGAACTCAGAATCCAGATAGTGTCATTGATTCTCCTAGTTAAGTATGATGATTCTTGAACACAGCTACTTATTGAGTCTTGGCCGTGGCCCAAAGCACTCTGTCTTCCAGTATTACCACCGGATACATACATGCCACAGACACATAATTGGGTGATCCTTTTCAGATTGTGACTTAGCTTTGCTAGAGTCCCCAATTAGAGGTGTCCAGGGTTCTTAAGCACACTCTTTTTGCCTTGGATCACAACTTTATTTCTTTCTTTTTCTTTCTCTTTTTTTTCGTTTTCTTTTCTCCCTTTTTTTTTGTTTTTCTCTTTTCTTTTTTTTTTGTATTCACTGCTTTTTCTTTCTTCAAGAATCATTTTTATGATTTTTCGGATCCTCAGTAACATTTCTCCTTTTTCATCATTCTTTCAAGAGCCAACATTTATGAACCACAAATTCAAAAGACATATGCACTGTTTAAGCATACATTCAGAAAACAAAAGTATTGCCACCACATCAAAATAATTAATCTGTTATAAAATTCAAAATTCATGCAATTCTTCTTTTTTCAATTAAGAACATTTTTCATTCAAGAAAGGTGATGGATTCATAGGACATTCATAACTTTAAGGCATAGACACTAAGACACTAATGATCACAAGACACAAACATAGATAAACATAAGCATAATTTTCGAAAAATAGAAAATAAAGAACAAGGAAATTAAAGAACGGGTCCACCTTAGTGATGGCGGCTTGTTCTTCCTCTTGAAGATCCTATGGAGTTCTTGAGCTCCTCAATGTCTCTTCCTTGTCTTTGTTGCTCCACTCTCATGATTCTTTGATCTTCTCTAATTTCATGGAGGAGAATGGAATGTTCTTGGTGCTCCACCCTTAGTTGTCCCATGTTGGAACTCAATTCTCCTAGGGAGGTGTTTAGTTGCTCCCAATAGTTTTGTAGAGGAAAGTGCATCCCTTGAGGCATCTCAGGGATTTGATGATGAGAGGGGTCTCTTGTTTGCTCCATCCTCTTCTTAGTGATGGGCTTGTCCTCATCAATGGGGATGTCTCCCTCTATGTCAACTCCAACTGAATAACAGAGGTGACAAATGAGATGAGGAAAGGCTAACCTTGCCAAGGTAGAGGACTTGTCCGCCACCTTATAGAGTTCTTGGGATATCACCTCATGAACTTCTATTTCTTCTCCAATCATGATGCTATGGATCATGATAGCCCGGTCTATAGTAACTTCGGACCGGTTGCTAGTGGGAATGATTGAGCGTTGGATAAACTCCAACCATCCTCTAGCCACAGGCTTGAGGTTGTGCCTTCTCAGTTGAACCGGCTTCCCTCTTGAATCTCTCTTCCATTGGGCACCCTCTTCACAAATGACTGTGAGGACTTGGTCCAACCTTTGATAAAAGTTGACCCTTCTAGTGTAAGGATGTTCATCTCCTTGCATCATGGGCAAGTTGAATGCCAACCTTAAATTTTCCGGACTAAAATCCAAGTATTTCCCCCGAACCATTGTAAGCCAATTCTTTGGGTCCGGGTTCACACTTTGATCATGGTTCTTGGTGATCCATGCATTGGCATAGAACTCTTGAACCATTAAGATTCCGACTTGTTGAATGGGGTTGGTAAGAACTTCCCAACCTCTCCTTCGGATCTCATGTCGGATCTCCGGATATTCACTCTTTTTGAGTTTGAAAGGGACCTCGGGGATCACCTTCTTCAAGGCCACAACTTCATAGAAATGGTCTTGATGCACCCTTGAGATGAATCTCTCCATCTCCCATGACTCGGAGGTGGAAGCTTTTGCCTTCCCTTTCCTCTTTCTAGAGGTTTCTCCAGCCTTGGATGCCATAAATGGTTATGGAAAAACAAAAAGTAATGCTTTTACCACACCAAACTTAAAAGGTTGGCTCGTCCTCGAGCAAAAGAAGAAAGAAGAGAGTAGAAGAAGAAGAAATAGAGGAGATGGAGATGGCCTTGTGGTTCGGCCAAAAGGGGGAGAAGTAGTGTTTAGGTTGTGTGAAAATGAAGGAGTGAAGAAGGGTTTATATAGGAGTGGGGGGTTATGGTTCGGTCATGTATGGGTGGGTTTGGGAGGGTAAGTGGTTTGAATTTGAATGGTGGGGTAGGTGGGGTTTGATGAAGGATGGATGTGAGTGGTGAAGAGAAAGATGGGATTTGATAGGTGAAGGGTTTTTGGGGAAGAGGTGTTGAGGTGATTGGTGAATGGGTGAAGAAGAGAGAGAGTGTGGTGGGGTAGGTAGAGATCCTGTGGGGTCCACAGATCCTGAGGTGTCAAGGAAAAGTCATCCCTGCACCAAGTGGCGAGCAAAATTGCTCTTTGTGCCAATTCTGGCGTTAAACGCCGGGCTGGTGCCCATTTCTGGCATTTAACGCCAACTTCTTGCCTTTTCCTGGCGTTTAACGCCAGTCTGGTGCCCCTTTCTGGCGTTAAACGCCCAGAATGGTGCCAGACTGGGCGTTAAACGCCCATCTGCTAGCCTTACTGGCGTTTAAACGCCAGCAAGTTCTCCTCCAGGGTGTGCTATTTTTCTTTCTGTTTTTCTTTCTGTTTTTGCTTTTTTAATTGATTTTGTGGCTTCTCATGATCATCAACCTACAGAAAACATAAAATAACAAAGGGAAATAGATAAAATATAACATTGGGTTGCCTCCCAACAAGCGCTTCTTTAATGTCAATAGCTTGACAGAGGGCTCTCATGGAGCCTCACAGATGCTCAGAGCAATGTTGGAACCTCCCAACACCAAACTTAGAGTTTGAATGTGGGGGTTCAACACCAAACTTAGAAGTTGGTTGTGGCCTCCCAACACCAAACTTAGAGTTTGACTGTGGGGGCTCTGTTTGGCTCTGTTTTGCGAGAAGCTCTTCATGCTTCCTCTCCATGGTGACAGAGGGATATCCTTGAGCCTTAAACACAAAGGATTCTTCATTCACTTGAATGATCAATTCTCCTCTATCAACATCAATCACAGCCTTTGCTGTGGCTAGGAAGGGTCTGCCAAGGATGATGGATTCATCCATGTACTTCCCAGTTTCCAGGACTATGAAATCAACAGGGATGTAATGGTCTTCAACTTTTACCAGAACATCCTCTACAAGTCCATAAGCTTGTTTTCTTGAGTTGTCTGCCATCTCTAGTGAGATTCTTGCAACTTGCACCTTAAAGATCCCTAGCTTCTCCATTACGGAGAGAGGCATGAGGTTTACACTTGACCCTAAGTCACACAGAGCCTTCTTAAAGGTCATGGTGCCTATGGTACAAGGTATTGAAAACTTCCCAGGATCCTGTCTCTTTTGAGGTAATTTCTGCCTAGACAAGTCATCCAGTTCTTTGGTGAGCATAGGAGGTTCATCATCCCAAGTCTCATTTCCAAATAACTTGTCATTTAGCTTCATGATTGCTCCAAGGTATTTAGTAACTTGCTCTTCAGTGACATACTCATCCTCTTCAGAGGAAGAATACTCATCAGAGCTCATGAATGGCAGAAGTAAATTCAATGGAATCTCTATGGTCTCATTTTGAGCCTCAGATTCCCATGGTTCCTCATTGGGGAACTCATTGGAGGCCAGTGGACGTCCATTGAGGTCTTCCACAGTGGCGTTCACTGCCTCTTCCTCCTCTCCAATTTCGGCCATGTTGATGGCTTTACACTCTCCTTTTGGATTTTCTTCTGTATTGCTTGGAAGAGTGCTAGGAGGGAGTTCAGTAATTTTCTTGCTCAGCTGACCCACTTGTGCCTCCAAGTTTCTAATGGAGGATCTTGTTTCAGTCATGAAACTTTGAGTGGTTTTGATTAGATCAGAGACCATGGTTGCTACGTCAGAGGTGTTCTGCTTAGAACTCTCTGTCTGTTGCTGAGAAGATGATGGAAAAGGCTTGCCATTGCTAAACTTGTTTCTTCCACCATTATTGTTGTTGAAACGTTGTTGAGGTCTCTGTTGATCCTTCCATGAAAGATTTGGATGATTTCTCCATGAAGGATTGTAGGTGTTTCCATAGGGTTCTCCCATGTAATTCACCTCTTCCATTGAAGGGTTCTCAGGATCATAAGCTTCTTCTTCAGATGAAGCTTCCTTAGTACTGCCTGGTGCATTTTGCATTCCAGACAGACTTTGAGAAATCATATTGACTTGCTGAGTCAATATTTTGTTCTGAGCCAGTATGGCATTTAGAGTGTCAATCTCAAGAACGCCTTTCTTCTGATTAGCCCCATTGTTCACAGGATTCCTTTCAAAAGTGTACATGAATTGGTTATTTGCAACCATTTCAATTAGTTCTTGAGCTTCTGTAGGCGTCTTCTTCAGATGAAGAGATCCTCCAGCAGAGCTATCCAAAGACATCTTGGACAGTTCAGACAGACCATCATAGAAAATACCTATGATGCTCCATTCAGAAAGCATATCAGAGGGACACTTTCTGATTAATTATTTGTATCTTTCCCAAGCTTCATAGAGGGATTCTCCTTCCTTCTGTCTGAAGGTTTGGACTTCCACTCTAAGCTTACTCAATTTTTGAGGTGGAAAGAACTTTGCCAAGAAGGCATTGACTAGCTTTTCCCAAGAGTTCAGGCTTTCTTTAGGTTGAGAATCCAACCATATTCTAGCTCTGTCTCTTACAGCAAAAGGGAATAGCATAAGTCTGTAGACTTCAGGGTCAACCCCATTAGTCTTGATAGTGTCACAGATTTACAAGAACTCAGCTAAGAACTGATGAGGATCTTCCAATGGAAGTCCATGGAACTTGCAATTCTGTTGCATTAGAGAAACTAATTGAGGCTTAAGCTCAAAGTTGTTTGCTCCAATGGCAGGGATAGAGATGCTTCTCCCATAGAAGTCGGGAGTAGGTGCAGTAAAGTCACCCAGCACCTTCCTTGCATTGTTGGCATTGTTGTTGTTTTCGGCTGCCATGGGGTCTTCTTCTTTGAAGATTTCTGTTAGGTCCTCTACAGAGATTTGTGCCTTAGCTTCTCTTAGCTTTCGCTTCAAGGTCCTTTCAGGTTCAGGGTCAGCCTCAACAAAAATGCTTTTGTCTTTGCTCCTGCTCATATGAGAGAGAAGAGAACAAGAAAATATGGAATCCTCTATGTCACAGTATAGAGATTCCTTGAGGTGTCAGAGGAAAAGAAAAATAGAAGGAAGAAGTAGAGAATTCGAACTTATCAAGAAAGATGGAGTTCGAATTGTGCATTAAGGAATAGTGTTAGTCCATAAATAGAAGGATGTGAGAAGAGGGAAAGAAATTTTCGAAAATTAAATAAAAGATTTTAAAAACATTTTGAAAAACATTAATTGATTTTCGAAAACCAAGATTGAGAAAGAAGTAAAGTGATTTTTGAAAGAGATTTTGAAATTAGAAATCAAAAAGATTTGATTGAGAACTATTTTGAAAAAGATGTGTTTAAGAAGATATGATTGATTTTAAAAAAAATGTGATTGAGAAGATATGATTTGAAAAACATTTTAAAAAGATTTGATTTTAAAAATTAATAACTTGGCTAACAAGAAAAGATATAATTCAAACATTAAACCTTTCTCAACAGAAAAGGCAACATACTTGAAATGTTGAAGCAAATCATTAATTGATAGCAAGTATCCTTGAAAATGGAAAGAAATTGATTTTGAAAACATATGATTGAAAAGATATGATTTGAAAAAGATTTGATTTTGAAAAACTTTGAAAACTTGAAAAAAATTTGCATTAAAAACAAAATCTTCCCTCTTGTGCCATCCTGGCGTTAAACGCCCAGAATGGTGCACATTCTGGCATTTAACGCCCAAACTACTACCCTTTTGGGCGTTAAACGCCCAGCCAGGCACCCTGGCTGGTGTTTAAACGCCAGTTTGCCCTTCTTCACTGGGCGTTTTGAACGCCCAGCTCTTTCTGTGTAATTCCTCTGCAGTATGTTCTGAATCTTCAATTCTCTGTATTATTGACTTGAAACGACACAAATTGAAAATATTTTTGGATTTTTAATGATGAGGAATAATCAAAATGCAACTAAATAACAATGCATGCAAGACACCAAACTTAAAATGAAGCACTAGACTCAAACAAGAAATATTTTTGGATTTTATGATTTTGTAATTTTTTTTTGTTTTTTTCGAAAATTAAGTGGAAAAGAAAACAAAGATATCAAAATTCTTAATGAGAATTCCAGGAATCATGCAATGTTAGTCTAAAGCTTTAGTCTAAAGAAATTAGACATGGCTAGCCAAGCTTCAGCAGAACATTGCATTCAAGAGCTAAATTGATGAAGATCAATCAGCTTTGGTGATGATAAGAACATCACCTTGAAACACTAGAATTCATTCTTAAGAACTCTGAAGAAAATACCTAATCTAAGCAACAAGATGAACCGTCAGTTGTCCAAACTCAACAATACCCGGCAACGGCGCCAAAAACTTGGTGCACAAAATTGTGATCAATACTTTTCACAACTCAAATAATCCCCGGTAATGAATCCAAAAACTTGGTGTTCAATACCATGGCATAAACACAACTTCGCACAACTAACCAGCAAGTGTACTGGGTCGTCCAAGTAATAAACCTTACGCGAGTAAGGGTCGATCCCACAGAGATTGTTGGTATGAAGCAAGCTATGGTCACCTTGTAAATCTTAGTCAGGAAAACTCAAATGGTTATGAATGATGAATAAAACATAAAGATAAAGATAGAGATACTTATGCAATTCATTGGTGGGAATTTCAGATAAGCGTATAGAGATGCTGTGTTCCTTCCGTCTCTCTGCTTTCCTAGTGTCTTCATCCAATCCTTCTTACTCCTTTCCATGGCAAGCTGTATGCAAGGGTTTCACCGTTGTCAGTGGCTACCTCCCATCCTCTCAGTGGAAATGTTCAACGCACCCTGTCACGGCACGGCTATCCAGCTGTCGGTTCTCGATCATGTCGGAATAGAATCCAGTGATTCTTTTGCGTCTGTCACTAACGCCCCACAATCGCGAGTTTGAAGCTCGTCACAGTCATTCAATCATTGAATCCTACTCAGAATACCACAGACAAGGTTTAGACCTTCCGGATTCTCTTGAATGCCGCCATCAATTCTAGCTTATACCACGAAGATTCCTGGTAAAGAATCCAAGAGATATCCACCCAATCTAAGGTAGAACGGAGGTGGTTGTCAGGCACGCGTTCACAGGTGAGAATGATGATGAGTGTCACGGATCATCACATTCATCAAGTTGAAGAACAAGTGATATCTTAGAACAAGAACAAGCGGAATTGAATAGAAGAACAATAGTAATTGCATTAATACTCGAGGTACAACAGAGCTCCACACCTTAATCTGTGGTGTGTAGAAACTCCACCGTTGAAAATACATAAGAACAAGGTCTAGGCATGGCCGAATGGCCAGCCTCCCAATGATCTAAGATAGCATAAGAATGAAGATAGCTACCAAGATGATCTAGAGATCTAAAGTGATCAAAAGATTCCAAAGATCAAAAGATGAAAATACAATAGAAAAAGGTCCTACTTATAGAGAACTAGTAGCCTAGGGTTTACAAAGATGAGTAATTGACATAAAAATCCACTTCTGGGCCCACTTGGTGTGTGCTTGGGCTGAGCATTGAAGCATTTTCGTGTAGAGACTCTTCTTGGAGTTAAACGCCAGCTTTGGTGCCAGTTTGGGCGTTTAACTCCCATTCTTGTGCCAATTCCGGCGTTTAACGCTGGGAATTCTGATGGTGACTTTGAACGCCAGTTTGGGCCATCAAATCTTGGGCAAAGTATGGACTATCATATATTGCTGGAAAGCCCAGGATGTCAACTTTCCAACGCCATTGAGAATGCGCTAATTAGGCTTCTGTAGCTCCAGAAAATCCACTTCGAGTGCAGGGAAGTCAGAATCCAACAGCATCTGCAGTCCTTTTTAGTCTCTGAATCAGATTTTTGCTCAAGTCCCTCAATTTCAGGCAGAAAATACCTGAAATCACAGAAAAACACACAAACTCATAGTAAAGTCTAGAAAAGTGAATTTTAACTAAAAACTAATAAAAATATACTAAAAACTAACTAGAACATACTAAAAACATACTAAAAACTATGCCAAAAAGCGTACAAATTATCCGCTCATCAGGAATTTACGGACACACCGGAAATCCCCACAGAATGGAATCTATATGTGGATGGCTTCTCAAATAAAACGGGAAGTGGCGCAGGTGTAATAATTGAAAGCGACCAGGGAACCCAAATCGAACTCTCCCTCAAATTCGGGTTCCCTGCCTGAAACAATCAAGCAGAATATGAGGCACTGCTAGCTGGTTTAAAACTGGCTAGGGAGGTTGGAGCTCAAAAGCTTGTCATTTTCAACGATTCACAGGTAGTTGCCTCACAAATAGTAGGAAGCTACCAAGCCAAAGATCCCACTATAAAAAAATACTTGGACAAAACCAGGGAACAGCTTGGACAATTCGGAGAGTATGAGATTCGTCACATACCCCGAGAACAAAATGCCCGGGCCGATGCACTCTCAAAACTAGCCAGCACCAAACCAGGAGGCAACAATAGAAGTCTTATCCAAGAAATTCTACAGAATCCATCAATCTCAGAAGAAGAAAAAGTCCTAGCCATAACAGGTTACGATCAGGGATGGATGACTCCCATAATTAATTACCTCAGAACAGAAGCCCTCTCTACAGATGAGAAAGGGGCAAAGAGATTAAAAACGGAAGCACAATACTATATCATCATAAATAATACTTTATACAAAAGAGGAATTTCAATACCATTGCTAAAATGCGTGCGGACTTCCAACACAAAAGATGTCCTAGAAGAAGAACACATTGGCATTTGTGGCAATCACCTCGGAGCGCAGACACTTGCCAAAAAAGTACTTCGGGCAGGATTTTATTGGCCAACTCTACAAAAAGAAGCCATAGAATTTGTAAGGACATGTTCACCATGCCAGAAACATGCTAACTTTCACACCGCCCCGCCATGGGTATTTATCAGCGTAACCTCACCTTGGCCATTCGAAAAATGGGGACTCAATCTCTTCGGACCTTTCCCTCAATGATCGGGACAAGTCAAATTTCTCATAATAGGAGTAGACTACACAAAATGGATCGAGGCAGAATCCCTAGCCAACGCCACAACTCAAAGAAGTCTGAAATTCCTATATAGAAACATCGTCACAAGGTTCGGAGTTCTATACTCCATCACTACTGACAATGGTACCCAGTTCACAGACGCAGGCTTTAGAAAACTAGCAGCCGACTTGAATATAAAACAACAATTCACCTCTGTTGAGCACCCCCAAGCCAATGGGCAAGCTGAAGCTGCTAACAAAGTTATATTAGTAGGGTTAAAATGGAGATTACAGGATGCAAAGGGAGCCTGGGCTGAGGAGCTCCCGCAAGTCTTATGGGCATATCGAACGACTCTATATTCCACGACAAAAGAGTCACCTTTTCGACTAGCTTACAGAACGAAGGCAATGATCCCAGTGGAGGTCGAAGAAGGATCACTCAGAGTAATCCATTTTGACAAAAAATCCAATTCCCAACTTCAAAGGGAAGAGCTCGACTTACTTCCGGAAATCCGACAAAGAGCTCGGATAAGGGAAGAAGCGTTGAAATGACGAATGGCCTCTAGATACAACCAAAAAGAAATACATCGGGCCTTTGCTGAAGACGATCTCATCCTAATTCGAAACGACATAGGAACAACTTGACCTGGAGAAGAAAAGCTGACAGCAAACTGGAAAGGACTGATAAACCACTATTTTATGGTTTATCTTATGCTATGATTGAAAACATGCTTCTTTGATCTTATATTTGCTTATTGTTAATCCTCTCTTATTACCATTAGATGCCTTGATATGTGTGTTAAGTGTTTTCAGATATTATAAGGCAGGAATGGCTTAGAGGATGGAAAGGAAGCATGCAAAAGTGAAAGGAATGCAAGAAGTTGGAGAAACTGCTAAGCTGTCCAGCCTGACCTCTTCGCACTCAAACGGCTATAACTTTAGTTAAAGAGGTCCAAACGACGCGGTTCTAGTTGCGTTGCAAAGCTAACGTCCGGGGCTTCGATTTGATATATAATTTGCCATAGTTGCCTCGACGCCAGGCGACGCGAACGCGTGGGTCACGCGGACACGTGACCTGGCAAACACCCAATCCGTGCGGTCGCGTGGACGACGCGGCCGCGTCACTTTTCCGCGACCTGTACGGACCAGAAAGTGCTGGAAGTGATTTTTGGGCTGTTTCTGACCCAGTTTTCAGCCCAGAGAACACAGATTAGAGGCTATAAAGTGGGGGAATGCATCCATTCATAATAAGGCACTCATAATTCACTTTCCATGATTTAGATCTAGTTTGGAGAAAGGTTTTCTCCTCTCTCTCTTTAGGATTAGGATTTAGGATTTAGGATTTCTTTTTGTTTTAAGAGTAACTCTGGATCCCAGGTTCAATGTTCTTTTACTTTATATTTATTTCCTATTTTCGGATACTTCATTGCTTGTATTAGATATACTGCCTATTTGGCCTATGCCACTTTCATGATGATTTTCTTATTTAATGATATTTGAGGTATTTTAGTTTATGATTGTCCCTTTTTATTATTCCCAATCTGAGGATATTGTTATTCTAGTAGATTTAGCTTTTCCCCTTTTGGCTTTGGTTAAATAATTGGTGACTCTAGAGTTATTAAACTCATTGTTGAATGAAAATTGGAATTCATCCACTTAACTTACCTTCATAGTTAGAGGTTAACAAAGTGGGAGAAAAAATCCAATTCTCATCACAATTGATAAGGATAACTAGGAAAGGACCTCCAGTCTTTATACCTTGCTAAGAGTTTATTTTACAGTTATTTATTTATTTTTATTGCTTTGAAAATATGCTTGTGCCCATTGCCCAAATTCTCAAAACCCCCAATTTACAATCTCCATAGCCAATAATAAGAACATACCTCCCTGCAATTCCTTGAGAAGACGACCCGAGGTTTAAATACTCGGTTATCAATTTTAAAGGGGTTTGTTACTTGTGACAACCAAAACGTTTGTACGAAGGGATTTCTGTCGGTTTAGAGACTATATCTACAACGCGACTGTTTTTATGACATTCTTTACTGGCAAAAATCCCGACGTCAAGGACCCTTCCGAGTCATAGAAGTACTGGGAAAGGGCTACTACAGGCTTTCCGAACTCGACGGGCGAGAGCTTCCTAGGTCATGGCATGCCTGCAACCTAAGAAGGTACTATAGCTAGGGATGATAAAAGATCTTGGATAAGGCGCACTCTTTTTCCTGAAAAAGGTTTTTTAACGAGGCGCCCAGCCAAGACCTACAAATCACCCGACTTAGGAAATTAACTCCTCATGTATATTTGCATTCTTTTTTAATAAAATTTGTTTAGATTCTCTACAAACGCTCAAGTCGTATTATTCTAAAAACATTCATCGTCCGATTATAAAGCTACAGATTGACAGAAAGTGAAAACCAAATTCACTGCGCGATCACGATAAAAACGAGGATTAAAACCCAAATTCTACAAAATCGGCAGAGATAAAAACAGAATAATGCAAGAAGTTATAGAAAGTGATCCATAGAAAGGACCTGATGAGGTCCTAATAAAATAGATTGCTATAAAATAACTTAAAGACTGGCCCGCACGAAAAGTCGGACCAACCACAACAACTCAAGTTATAAGTAAAGCCCTGGAAAGAGGTCTGGCCAACCCTATAAAAGAGGATTACTATAACTTTGAAGAGCCCGACATGAGGAAGTCGGACTCCTACAGATAAGTTACAAAAGATAATCCCTAAAAGAGACCTAAACAAGGTCCAAGAAAGAGGATTATCAAGTAGCTCGACAGGGCCCGACGTGACAAAGTCGGCCCAGAATGATAAGTTACAAAGGATAATCCCTGAAAGAGACCTAAACAAGGTCCAAGAAAGAGGATTATCAAGTAGCTCGACAGGGCCCGACGTGACAAATTCGGCCCAGAAAGATAAGTTACAAAAGATAATCCCTAAAAGAGACCTAAACAAGGTCCAAGAAAGAGGATTATCAAGTAACTCGACAGGGCCCGACATGACGAAGCCGGCCGAGAAAGATGTAAAAATACAAAAGGTAAATCCCCAAAAGAGATCTAAACAAGATCCAAGAAAAAGGATTACCTAGTAACGGAATAGGGACCGACATGAAGAAGTCGGACTAAAGCTACAAAAAGTTATAAAAAGTAATCCGTAAAAAAAAAGGTCCAAATAAAACGAATTATTAGAAATAACTTCCAAAGGGACCAACTTGACGAAGTCAGCCCAGAAAGCTACAAAATTTATACAAAGTAGTCCATATAAAAGAGACCGGACAAGGCCCAAACAAAATGGATTACTCAAAATAACTTGGGGCAGACCAATCAACATGAAGAAGCCAGCCCAGGGCGACCAAAAGCGACAGAGTTATAAACAGAAAACCCAAAGGGGTTACTAGAAATAACTCAAGAAAAGATCAACTAAGATAATAAACCAACAGAAGGCGCGCGTCAAAAGGGAGATAACTCGACCCGAAAGACCATGACCTCGCCAAAATCAATCTACAAAAGTATTCTATCAAAGAATACTCAAACAAACAACTAGACTTAAAAGGGACGACATCATCATCATCATCGGGATCGTCAAGGACAATCTTAACATCCCTAACAATATTGTCTAGACTAATAAGGGAAAGGTCGAGATCTGGCACAAGAACTCGGAATTGCTCTTTCAGATTCTCATAAGCAGCAGTTACGCTACCCACAAGATGACCCTGGAGCTCGGAATAATCTACCCGGACCGACTCTAGCTCCTCCCGAAGACGCATCATTTCTCGGTAAGACGTGACGTAGCTTTCTTTGTGCTTCAAAGCCACATCCTCAGCCAATCGCATAGAGGCCGCCAGGGCAAGAGAGCTGGCCTTCTCCACATCCAGTTCCTTCTTCAGTTTAGTCACATCCACTTCAAACTCCTCCTTTAGACCCTTCATCCGATCAAATTCTTGCTTAGCTTCCTCCATAAAAGCTTTGGTAGCATGTAGAGGCAGATTTTGGGCAGTGCGATACAAAGCAGCTCCCATATGAGCCATCTTAACACTACTCCGAGTTATGAAATCCAAGTGATGAATGAGAGATACATCATCCATTGAAAGAGCACCATAAGGAGCGATCTGCTGGTCCACAAAACCAATAGGATCAAAATCCGGGTCATCTAGATTGAAAGGTTCAACAGTTCGAGGTCTTTTTGGAGGAGGGGCAGCCGAAGAAGAAACTACAGCAGCAGTAGAAGATTGAGGGGGATCCACTAAACGGACCCGAGGTATAGGGATCATTCTCCTCGGGCCAGGAGAGCTCGGCACGGATGGCTTCAAAGGAGCTTGGAAAATTCCTTCCCTATCACCCCGGGCCGAGATGTTTTGAGCTGCAGTAGCTTTCCTCGCCTTCTTGAAAGCCTTCATCGCATCATTATTCTTGGCAATCTCTGAGAAAAAAAACAATTTATCACACTGGGAGAAAAGTAGGAAGAAAACAAGAAACAAAATATATCAAGGCAATACCCAAAGCAGTTCGAATGAGGGACGGGTCTCCTAAAGATTTTTTAGTATCCAAATGAGGAGGTTCCCCCCAAATCTCCTCCAAAACATTCACAAAGGCCTGCTCGACTTCACTCAACATCTCCCAAGTATATCGGGATACCACTACATTCCTCTGCCACTCTAAAGGAAAGCAGGACTCGTTATTTTCATCTAGAAAGAAAGGTCGGGCTCCTTCAACAGCCCGGACCTTAAAGAAGTAATTCTAAAATCCTGGAAAGATTTGTAATACATGGAAAAAACCTTGTGCCCCTGGGCAGACCTAAAAGAAATCCAAGAAGCCTTCTTCTTGGCAGTCCCAGGCTTGGTCAACACAAAAAGATACAGAAAAAGAGTTTGAGAAGGTGTAACACCAAATTCTTGACAAACAAGCTGAAAAATCTTGATGAATCCCCACGAATTCAGATGGAGCTGCGAAGGGGCCACATTACAGAACCATAGTAGGTCAGTTTCAAAAGAGGTGAAAGGAAAGGTGATGTTCATTGGGCCAAAAAAGTAATCATAAGCATAGAAGAAAGGACGCTCTCCCTGGGTCAGGACCGGGAAGCAAACACTATCACCAGAATCAAGTGCTACTAACTCGTAATTGCTCTCCTGATCCTCACTGCTACAGACACGATGATGTCTTCTAAGCGTCACATAAAATTCAGAATCGGCTAGAGAAACACACAGCAAGACAAGAGAGTCCAGCCAATCAGACATCCCTTCAGGAACCAGAGAAGATGCCTCGACAATATTTTTCAGGAAGACATGGCCAACTAGTCCTATAAACAAGAAAAAGATTGGATTACTAAAAAGGTAAAGACATCCTAGACGAAATCAAAACAACTCAGACAGCACAATCCAGCACGGTACAGCAGATAAAAAGGAAAACCCCAGACACAACCCAAGGTCCTAAGGCATCCTTTGGAGGCAATCAGGGAATAAAGATTCAAAAAAATCTACAAGACTAATGTCTCAACAGAAACTCTTTCTAAGAAAAAAAAGTGAAGAAGATCAAAAAGCCATCAAAAGGAGCAAACTTCCTCAAAACAACAAAGGAAAGCAAAACAGGAGTAGCATACAAAGCCCTAAAAAATTAAATCAAGAGAAGACACCCAGAAGCATACATAAGGACAAAAAAAAGACCAGAAGGCGTGCATCACAGTGATAAACCGAGCATAATAATATACAAAGATTCAAGCTTTCCAACATGCACTCAGTCAGAACTTCAAAAAACAAATACAGAGCAGAAAAATAGACGATGGAAGAAAAAGAAAAACCAACCTGAAGAAAGGAGAAGAACGCGGAAGAAGGTCGAAGACGAAGAGGCCAGAAGTTGCCGTCGGAAGCACTCATGATCGCCAAAACCATGTTGAGGCACCAAGAAACGTAAGCTTTCAAGGGAAAACAGAAGGAGAGAAAGAAAAGGGGAGTTACGAAATAAAGAAGAGAAACCGTTTGGAGAAATGTTCAAAAAGATCAAAGAAACGAAACTTCAAAAACCAATTACTGGGGCATTAAAAACCCTCGCACGTTCCCAAGGCCAGGATGTTCAACCAAAAGTGCGCATTTTTAAAGTAAGCGAAACATTCTGCATTCAAAAAAGAACCCTAGAAAAGACAAAATCGATGAAATGCTCAAGTTCGGCTTCACCTGAAAAAGATTAAAAGATTTCAACCTCAAAAGGAAGACCGAGCTCGAGCAGGGGCACTGTTCATATCCTGGGTCAAAGCTGTCCGACCCGGGATGTTCTTTAGACAAAGCGACTGACCTCTTCAGGTCAGGATGACCCGACCTCTTCTCAAAGAGCTCGGCCAAGTCACAGGAAAGCCCAATAAAAGGGCCCAAACAGAGGAACACGTCCCGAAATCCAAGGGCAGCCCAAAGCCCGTAGAGATAAAGGCGGTTCCCTTAAAGATAAGATGAGCTCACTTGAAGATGAGATAAAGATATCTTATCTAAGAAGGTCACCCTACGCCATTATAAATACACTGGAGCACCCAGGTATAACTCATACTCTGATTCTTCTAAATACCTACTTAATACCTTTGCTAACTTAAGCATCGGAGTCCCTTGTAGGTACCCCCACCCTCCGGGGATGAAGGATCAGCATCACCACCAAAGTCGATCAGATCGGACTCCACAGCTCCGACCAGCATAGAAGATCTCGTCCGAGATTGACCTACAGTTTCAGGTAACCCTCGGAACACAACCCCTTGGATATATCTGACTACACACAACCTTTGGAAAGGGAACCCGGTCAAGGACACTCAACATAGACTACATCATAGTCGACGTGAGCTCAGCTTACAATGCCTTGATAGGTCAGACAATGCTAAATCAGCTGGCCACAGTAGTTTTAACTCCACATATGTACATGAAGTTTCCAACCCCAAAAGGGATCGCCACGATAAAAGGAGACCAGCAAACTGCGCGATGCTGCTACAATGAGAGTCTGAACCTTAGAGGCAAGGGAGAAGAAATCAACACTATCGAACTCAGGGGAGTTCGAGGTCGAGAAGAACTTCGTCCACAGCCTGAGGGCAAAATCGAAGAAATCTAGATTGGAAACACCCCAGACAAGACAACAAACATTGGGGCAACTTTGAAAAAAGACATAAAAGGCCCTCTGATACAGTTCCTAAGGGATAATGCCGATCTCTTTGCATGGAAGGCCGCGGACATGCCGGGCATAGACCCCCAAATTAATGTGCCACAAACTAGTAGTATACCCAAGATCTTAGCCAGTACAACAGAAGAGTAGAAAGCTCGGACCGAAAAGATCCCAAGCTGTGGAAGAACAGGTGCAAGCTCTACTAGAGGCAGGATTCATAAGAGAGGTCAAGTACGCATTATGGCTAGCCAACGTTGTTTTGGTGAAAAAGTCAAATAAGAAGTGGCAGATGTGTACCGACTATACTGATCTCAATAAAGCCTGCCCAAAAGATCCCTATCCACTCCCAAGCATAGACACTCTAGTGGATGCCTCCTCCGGATACAAGTAACTCTCTTTCATGGATGCTTATTCAGGATATAATCAAATCTCGATGTATCCACTTGATCAAGAAAAAACCTCATTCTTAACCCCAAAAGCAAATTATTGTTACGTCGTTATGCCATTCGTACTAAAAAACGCAGGAGCTACTTACCAAAGATTAATGAACAAGGTCTTCACAGACCATATCGGGAAACTCATGGAGGTATATGTAGACGACATGTTGGTAAAAACACAAAGTGAGAAATCGCTACTGTCCAACCTCACCAAAGTGTTCGACACCATAAGAGAGCATGGCATGCGACTTAATCCCGCAAAGTGCACCTTCGTAGTAGAAACTGGCAAATTCTTGGGTTTCATGTTAACATAACAAGGAATTGAGGCGAATCCGGATAGATTCCGAGCCATACTTGACATGAAGAGTCTGACCTATGTCAAAGAGGTACAACAACTCAACGGGAGACTAGCAGCCTTGTCCAATTTCTAGCCGGGTCGCCCATAAGATCTCTCCCCTTCTACGCCACTTTAAGGAAGGGAAAGAGGTTCGAATGGACAACAGAGTGCGAGCAGGCTTTCCAGGATTTCAAAAGGTTCCTGGGACGACCACCTATTCTAACTCGACCACGGGAAGGAGAACCACTTGTATTGTACCTTGCAGTAGGAAATCGGACAATAGCCTCAGCACTAGTCAGAGAGAATGAAAGTGGACAACAACCCATCTACTTCATCAGCAAAGCCCTACAAGGGTTCGAATTGAACTACCAAAAATAGAAAAGTTTGCATATGCTCTCATATTAACCTATCGACGACTCCGTCCATATTTTCAAGCCCATACCATCAAAGTCCGGACCAACCAGCCCATAAAAGGCATTCTACAGAAGACAGACTTAGCTGGAAGAATTCTATAATGGGCAATCAAGCTATCTGAGTTTAATCTGCAATATGAAGCTCGGACGGCCATCAAGTCACAGTATTTAGCCGACTTTATCGCTGAGTACACTGACACCCAAGGAACTCCTACAAAATGGAATCTTTATGTAGACGGCCCTTCAAACAAAACCGGGAGTAGTACGGGGGTAATAATAGAAAGTGATAAGGGAACCCAAATTGAACTCTCCCTAAAGTTCAAGTTCCCTGTTTCAAACAACCAAGCCGAATACGAGGCATTACTGGATGGTTTGAGGCTGGCCCTAGAGGTGGGAGTCCAAAAGCTTATCATCTTCAGCGATTCACAAGTAGTCACCTCACAAATAAAAGGAAACTACCAAGCCAAAGATCCCCCCATGAAAAAGTACCTAGACAATTCCAGGGAACATCTCAAACAACTCGGGGAATATGAGGTCTGCCATATACCTCGGGAACAGAATGCTCGAGCTGATGCACTCTCAAAACTAGCCAGCACCAAATCAGGGGGCAATAATAGAAGCCTCATCCAGGAAATACTACAGAGTCCATCAATTTCAGAGGAAGAAAAGGTCCTATCCATATCAGGACAGGATCCTGGATGGATGACCCCCATAATCAACTACCTCAAATCAGAGACACTCCCTACAGATAAGAAGGAGGCGAAGAGACTAAGACGAGAAGCATAATACTACACCATCATAAACAACATCCTATATAAGAGAGGGATTTCAACACCCCTATTTAAATGTGTGCCGACCTCTAACACAAATGAGGTTTTGGAAGAGATACACAGTGGCATATGTGACAACCATTTCGGAGCACGAGCTCTCACAAAAAAAGTACTCCTAGCCGGATTCTTTTGGCCGACTTTGCAAAAAGAAGCCACCGATTTTGTTAAAATATGCCCACCATGTCAGAAACATGCCAACTTCCACATCGCCCCACCAGAGGAACTCATCAGCGTAACATCACCTTAAAAGGTTATGGAAAAACAAAAAGCAATGCTTTTACCACACCAAACTTAAAAGGTTTGCTCGTCCTCGAGCAAAATAAGAAAGAAGAGAGTAGAAGAAGAAGAAATAGAGGAGATGAGATGGCTTTGTGGTTCGGCCAAAAGGGGAGAAGTAGTATTTAGGTTGTGTGAAAATGAAGGAGTGAAGAGGGGTTTATATAGGGGTGGGGGGAGGGTGATGTTTGGCTATGTGAGGGTGGGTTTGGGAGGGAAAGTGGTTTAAATTTGAATGGTGAGGTAGGTGGGGTTTTATGAAGGATGGATGTGAGTGGTGAAGATAAAGATGGGATTTGATAGGTGAAGGGTTTTTGGGGAAGTGATGTTGAGGTGATTGGTGAATGGGTGAAAAAGAGAGAGAGTGGTGGGGTAGGTGGGGATCCTGTGGGGTCCACAGATCCTGAGGTGTCAAGGAAAAGTCATCCCTGCACCAAGTGGCGAGCAAAAATGCCCTTTGTGCCAAATCTGGCGTTAAATGCCGGGCTGGTGCCCATTTCTGGCGTTTAATGCCAACTTCTTGCCTTTTCCTGGCGTTTAACGCCAGTCTGGTGCCCCTTTCTGGCGTTAAACACCCAGAATGGTGCCAGACTGGGTGTTAAACGCCCATCTGCTAGCCTTACTGGCGTTTAAACGCCAGTAAGTTCTCCTCCAGGGTGTGCTATTTTTCTTTCTGTTTTTCTTTCTGTTTTTGCTTTTTCAATTGATTTTGTGACTTCTCATGATCATCAACCTACAGAAAACATAAAATAACAAAGGGAAAATAGATAGAATATAACATTGGGTTGCCTCCCAACAAGCGCTTCTTTAATGTCAGTAGCTTGACAGAGGGCTCTCATGGAGCCTCAAAGATGCTCAGAGCAATGTTGGAACCTCCCAACACCAAACTTAGAGTTTGAATGTGGGTGTTCAACACCAAACTTAGAAGTTGGTTGTGGCCTCCCAACACCAAACTTAGAGTTTGACTGTGGGGGCTCTGTTTGGCTCTGTTTTGAGAGAAGCTCTTCATGCTTCCTCTCCATGATGACAGGGGGATATCCTTGAGCCTTAAACACCAAGGATTCTTCATCCATGCACTTCCCAGTCTCTAGGACTATGAAATCAGCAGGGATGTAATGGTCTTCAACCTTTACCAGAACATCCTCTACAAGTCCATAAGCTTGTTTTCTTGAGTTGTCTGCCATCTCTAGTGAGATTTTTGCAGCTTGCACCTCAAAGATCCCTAGCTTCTCCATTACAGAGAGAGGCATGAGGTTTACACTTGACCCTAAGTCACATAAGGCCTTCCTGAAGGTCATGGTGCCTATGGTACAAGGTATTGAAAACTTCCCAGGATCCTGTCTCTTTTGAGGCAGTTTCTGCCTAGACAAGTCATCCAGTTCTTTGGTGAGCAAAGGGGGTTCATCCTCCCAAGTCTCATTTCCAAATAACTTGTCATTTAGCTTCATGATTGCTCCAAGGTATTTAGCAACTTGTTCTTCAGTGACATACTTATCCTCTTCAGAGGAAGAATACTCATCAGAACTCATGAATGGCAGAAGTAAATTCAATGGAATCTCTATGGTCTCAGTGGGAGCCTCAGATTCCCATGGTTCCTCATTAGGGAACTCATTGGAGGCCAGTGGTCGTCCATGGAGGTCTTCCTCAGTGGCGTTCACTGCCTCTTCCTCCTCTCCAAGTTCGGCCATGTTGATGGCCTTGCACTCTCCTTTTGGATTTTCTTCTGTATTGCTTGGAAGAGTACTAAGAGGGAGTTCAGTAACTTTCTTGCTCAGCTGACCCACTTGTCCTTCCAAGTTTCTAATGGAGGACCTTGTTTCAGTCATGAAACTTTGAGTGGTTTTGATTAGATCAGAGACCATGGTTGCTAAATCAGAGGTGTTCTGCCTAGAACTCTCTGTCTGTTGCTGAGAAGATGATGGAAAAGGCTTGCTATTGCCAAACCTGTTTCTTCCACCATTATTGTTGTTGAAACCTTGTTGAGGTCTCTGTTGATCCTTCCATGAGAGATTTGGATGGTTTCTCCATGAAGGATTATAGGTGTTTCCATTGGGTTCTCCCATGTAATTCACCTCTTCCATTGAAGGGTTCTCAGGATCATAAGCTTCTTCTTCAGATGAAGCCTCCTTAGTACTACCTGGTGCATTTTGCATTCCAGACAGACTTTGAGAAATCAAATTGACTTGCTGAGTCAATATTTTGTTCTGAGCCAATATGGCATTCAGAGTGTCAATCTCAAGAACTCCTTTCTTCTGATTAGTCCCATTGTTTACAGGATTCCTTTCAGAAGTGTACATGAATTGGTTATTTGCATCCATTTCAATTAGTTCTTGAGCTTCTGTAGGCGTCTTCTTCAGATGAAGAGATCCTCCAGCAGAGCTATCCAAAGACATCTTAGACAGTTCAGAGAGACCATCATAGAAAATACCTATGATGCTCCATTCAGAAAGCATGTCAGAGGGACACTTTCTGATTAATTGTTTGTATCTTTCCCAAGCTTCATAGAGGGATTCTCCTTCCTTCTGTCTGAAGGTTTGGACTTCCACTCTAAGCTTACTCAATTTTTGAGGTGGAAAGAACTTTGCCAAGAAGGCATTGACTAGCTTTTCCCAAGAGTTCAGGCTTTCTTTAGGTTGTGAGTCCAACCATATCCTAGCTCTGTCTCTTACAGCAAAAGGAAATAGCATAGGTCTGTAGACCTCAGGGTCAACCCCATTAGTCTTGACAGTGTCACAGATTTGCAAGAACTCAGCTAAAAACTGATGAGGATCTTCCAATGGAAGTCCATGGAACTTGCAATTCTGTTGCATTAGAGAAACTAATTGAGACTTAAGCTCAAAGTTGTTTGCTCCAATGGCAGGGATAGAGATGCTTCTCCCATAGAAGTCGGGAGTAGGTGTAGTAAAGTCACCCAGCACCTTCCTTGCATTGTTGGCATTGTTGTTGTTTTCGGCTGCCATGGGTTCTTCTTCTTTGAAGATTTCTGTTAGGTCCTCTACAGAGAGTTGTGCCTTAGCTTCTCTTAGCTTTCGCTTCAAGGTCCTTTCAGGTTCAAGATCAGCCTCAACAAGAATGCTTTTGTCCTTGCTCCTGCTCATAAGAAAGAAAAGAGAACAAGAAAATATGGAATCCTCTATGTCACAGTATAGAGATTCCTTGAGGTGTCAGAGGAAAAGAAAAATAGAAGGCAGAAGTAGAAGAATTCGAACTTATCAAGAGAGATGGAGTTCGAATTGTTCATTGAGGAATAGTGTTAGTCCATAAATAGAAGGATATGAGAAGAAGGGAAGGAATTTTCGAAAATTAATTAAAAAACATTTTAAAAACATTTTGAAAAACACCAATTGATTTTCGAAAACCAAGATTGAGAAAGAAGTAAAGTGATTTTTGAAAAAGATTTTGAAATTAGAAATCAAAAAGATTTTGATTGAAAACTATTTTGGAAAAGATGTGGTTAAGAAGATATGATTGGTTTTAAAAAGATGTGATTGAGAAGATATGATTTGAAAAACATTTTAAAAAGATTTGATTTTGAAAATTAATGACTTGGCTATCAAGAAAAGATATGATTCAAACATTAAACCTTTCTCAATAGAAAAGGCAACATACTTGAAATGTTGAATCAAATCATTAATTGATACCAATTATCCTTGAAAATGGAAAGAAATTAATTTTGAAAAAGATTTGATTGAAAAGATTTGATTTGAAAAAGATTTGATTTTGAAAAATTTTGAAAACTTGAAAAAAATTTGAATTGAAAACAGAATCTTCCCTCTTGTGCCATCCTGGCGTTAAATGCCCAGAATGGTGCACATTCTGGCGTTTAACGCCCAAAACACTACCCTTTTGGGCGTTAAACGCCCAGCCAGGCACCCTGGCTGGCGTTTAAACGCCAGTTTGCCCTTCTTCACTGGGCGTTTTGAACGCCCAGCCTTTTCTGTGTAGTTCCTCTGCAGTATGTTCTGAATCTTCAATTCTCTGTATTATTGACATGAAAAGACACAAATTAAAAATATTTTTGGATTTTTAATAATGAGGAATAGTCAAAATGCAACTAAAATCAAATAACAATGCATGCAAGACACCAAACTTAGCAGTTTGTATACTGCTGACACTAACAAAATGAGAATGCATATGAGACACAACAAAACACTCAAGTCAAGAGAATTCAAAGATCAGAGCACGAAAATCATCAAGAATTTCTTGAAGATCCTTAAGACACATGAATGAATGCACTAAGAACAGAAACATGCAATTGACAGCAAACTTAACATGAGACACTAAACTCAAACAAGAAATTTTTGGATTTTATGATTTTGTAATTTTTTTGTGTTTTTTCGAAAATTAAGTGGAAAAAGAAAGAAAATAAAGATATCAAAATTCTTAGTGAGAATTCCAGGAATCATGCAATGTTTAGTCTAAGACTCCGGTCCAGGAATTAGACATGGCTTCACAGCCAGCCAAGCTTTCAAAGAAAGCTTCGGTCCAAATCACTAGACATGACCAATGGCCAGCCAAGCCTTAGCAGATCACTGCTCCAACAGCAAGATTGATAGAAATCAACAAGCTCTTGTGATGATAAGTTGAAACCTCGGTCCAATAGAATTAGACATGGCTTCACAGCCAGCCAGACTTCAACAGATCATCGTGAAACACTAGAATTCATTCTTAAGAACTCTGAAGAAAAATACCTAATCTAAGCAACAAGATGAACCGTCAGTTGTCCAAACTCAACAATCCCCGGCAACGGCGCCAAAAACTTGGTGCACGAAATTGTGATCATCAATGGCGCCATCAACATGGTACGCACAATTGCAATCTCACTTCCTTATCACAACTTCGCACAACTAACCAGCAAGTGTACTGGGTCGTCCAAGTAATAAACCTTACGCGAGTAAGGGTCGATCCCACAGAGATTGTTGGTATGAAGCAAGCTATGGTCACCTTGTAAATCTTAGTCAGGCAAACTCAAATGGTTATGAATGATGAATAAAACATAAAGATAAAGATAGAGATACTTATGTAATTCATTGGTGGGAATTTCAGATAAGCGTATGAAGATGCTTGGTCCCTTCCGTCTCTCTGCTTTCCTACTGTCTTCATCCAATCCTTCTTACTCCTTTCCATGGCAAGCTGTATGCAAGGGTTTCACCGTTGTCAGTGGCTACCTCCCATCCTCTCAGTGGAAATGTTCAACGCACCCTGTCACGGCACAGCTATCCATCTGTCGGTTCTCAATCAGGCCAGAATAGAATCCAGTGATTCTTTTGCGTCTGTCACTAACGCCCCGCCCTCAGGAGTTTGAAGCTCGTCACAGTCATTCAATCATTGAATCCTACTCAGAATACCACAGACAAGGTTTAGACCTTCCGGATTCTCTTGAATGCCGCCATCAGTTCTAGCCTATACCACGAAGATTCCGGTTAAAGAATCCAAGAGATATCCACCCAATCTAAGGTAGAACGGAGGTGGTTGTCAGGCACACGTTCATAGGTGAGAATGATGATGAGTGTCACGGATCATCACATTCATCAAGTTGAAGAACAAGTGATATCTTGGAACAAGAACAAGCGGAATTGAATAGAAGAACAATAGTAATTGCATTAATACTCGAGGTACAGCAGAGCTCCACACCTTAATCTATGGTGTGTAGAAACTCCACCATTGAAAATACATAAGAACAAGGTCTAGGCATGGCCGTGAGGCCAGCCTCCCAGTGATCTAAGAACTAGATGTCCGAAGATGAAAATACAATAGTAAAAGGTCCTATATATAGAGAACTAGTAGCCTAGGGTTTACAGAGATGAGTAAATGACATAAAAATCCACTTTCGGGCCCACTTGGTGTGTGCTTGGGCTGAGCATTGAAGCATTTTCGTGTAGAGACTCTTCTTGGAGTTAAACGCCAGCTTTTATGCCAGTTTGGGCGTTTAACTCCCATCCTTGTGCCAGTTCCGGCGTTTAACGCTGGGAATTCTGAGAGTGACTTTGAACGCCGGTTTGGGCCATCAAATCTTGAGCAAAGTATAGACTATCATATATTGCTGGAAAGCCCAGGATGTCTACTTTCCAACGCCGTTGAGAGCGCGCCAATTGGGCTTCTGTAGCTCCAGAAAATCCACTTCGAGTGCAGGGAGGTCAGAATCCAACAGCATCTGCAGTCCTTTCTAGTCTCTGAATCAGATTTTTGCTCAGGTCCCTCAATTTCAGCCAAAAAATACCTGAAATCACAGAAAAACACACAAACTCATAGTAAAGTCCAGAAAAGTGAATTTTAAACTAAAACTAATAAAAATATACTAAAAACTAACTAGAACATACTAAAAACATACTAAAAACAATGCCAAAAAGCGTATAAATTATCCGCTCATCAACAAGCAGAAGCTGCCAACAAAGTCATACTAGCCGGGTTAAAACGGAGACTATAGGACGCAAAGGGAGCCTGGGCTTAAGAGCTCCCACAAGTCCTATGGGCATATCAGACAACCCTACACTCCACCACAAGAGAATCACCTTTCTGATTGGCTTATGGAATGGAGGCAATGATCCCGGTAGAAGTTGAAGAAGGATCCCCTAGAACGATCCTCTACAATGAAGAGGCCAACTCCCAACTTCAAAGGGAAGAGTTCGACCTACTTCCAAAAATTCCAGAAAGAGTTCGGATCAGGGAAGAGGCGTTAAAGCGCCGAATGGCCTCAAGATACAATCGGAAGGTAGTACAGCGAAGTTTTTCCAACAACGACATCATCCTAATCCAAAATGATATCGGAACAAGTCAACCTGGAGAGGGGAAGCTAGCGGCTAACTAGAAAGGACCCTACCGAGTCATAGAGGTACTGGGAAAAGGCTACAATAGGGTGTCCGAACTCGAGGGGCGAGAGCTACCAAGGTCATGGCACGCCTGCAACCTAAGAAGGTATTATAGTTAGGAGGTAATAAAAGATCCTAGGCCAAGATGCACTCTTTTTCCTGAGAAGGTTTTTTTAACGAGGCGCCGAGCCAAGATTGGCAAAATTACCTGACTTAGAAGGGTAAGCACCCACATGTATATATTTTTTCCTATATGCCTATTTTCTATTGTGAATAAAATTTTCCTGATTTTCTACAAAAGTCTCTTTACCAAGACGCATTAATCTGAACGCAAAAAATCATCGCCCGATCATGACAAAGCTACAGATCGGCAAGGTGAAAACCAAATTCACCGCCTGATCAAGATAAAGCTATAGGTCGGCAAGGTGAAGACCAAATTCACCGTCCGATCACAACAAAATCGACAAGATGAAAAAGTGACAAAAACAGATTAATGCTAGATGTTTTAAAAAGTAATCCATAGAAAGAGGCCTGACGAGGTCTGAGAAAAAATGAATTGCTAAAAATAACTTGGGATGGACCGACATGAAGAAGTCAAACCAATCGACCGAAGCGACAAAAAGTTATAAAAAGTAATCCATAGAAAGAGGCCTGACAAGGTCTGAGAAAAAATGGATTGCTAAAAATAACTTAGGATGGACCGACATGAAGAAGTCGGACCAGACTAATTAAAGCGACAAAAGTTATAAAAAGTAATCCATAGAAAGAGGCCTGGCCAGCCCTTATCAAAAGTGGATTACTAGAAATAACTTAGAAGGGTCCGACATGAAGAAGTCGGCCCAAGCCGATTAAAGCTACAGAGTTATAAAAAGTAATCCATAAAAGAGACCCAGCGAGGTCCAACTAAAAATGGATTACTAAAAATAACTCGAGAAGGACCGACATGAAGAAGTCGGACCAATCAGATTAAAGCAACAGAGTTACAAAAAGTAAATCCATTGAAAGAGACCCCGCGAAGTCCAATTAAAAATGGATTACTAGAAATAACTCAAGAAGGTTTGACAAGAGAAGTTGACCAATAGAAGGCGTGCGTTAGAAGGGACACAACTCGATCCAAAAAAGCGATAACCTCACCAAAATTGGTTTACAAGTGTTCTATGAGAATATTAAAAAGAATAGTTGAACAAAGCTTGCCTCAAAGGTCACTTCGACTGAAACAGGAAATAAACAAACATAAAGGCAATCAAAAAAGAAGTTGGTTAGCAAACGCTCCAACACTCTAAAGATTCCAGAGTTGCAAACAAAACATATCAAGAGGAATAAAGCTACTATAATGAAGACTCAGAAGGCCACCTGAAAGTCGACCTCAAGAGTTCGAAATCATTTCTTTTTCCTAAATAAAGTTGCTAAGAAAAGCAACTAAAAATTCAAAAGTCAAACCATTCAAAATTACAAAAAGTCAAAAAGAGTTCAAAGACCCACAAGACCATAAAACAAATCAAAAACTACAAAGGATTCTAAGACTCCCCAATGGCAGCATCTCGGGTGAAGGAGGACGAGTTGCGAGCGGGACAACATCAATGGTTCCATCCGGCCGATTCAGGATCTGAACATCAGGGTCTGACTTGGGATGGCCGACCTCAGCTGTAGGAATCGGAGACGTCAGGGCAACAGAAGCTTTGGTCAATGGCGCAGGAGGAGGATTTACATCTTCATCATCTTCATCAGGGGCAGGGATGATCTTACCAATCTCCACAATGTTGTCCAAACTGAAGAGAGTCAGGTCGAGCTCGGGAGCAAGAACTCAAACTTGAGCCTTCAAATTCTCATAGGCAGTAGTCACACTGTCCACAAGATGGCCCTGAAGCTCAGTATAATCAGCTTGAGCAGACTCCAACCTCTCCCTGGCCTCCAACAACTTGCCATAAGTCCGGACATAGCTTTCCTTATACTTTTGCGCCATCTCCTCAGCCAAAGCTGTAGAAGCCACTACAGTAGTTGCCCGAGTTTTCTCAGTTTCCAAATCTTTCTCCAGCTTTGCCACCTTTGCATCAAGTTCTTCCTTCAAACCTTTGATCCTATCATACTCCAACTTGGCATCCTCCATAAAGGCCTTCGTCGCATGAACCGGACCATCCTGAGCGGTCCGGAACAAGGCTGCCCCCATGTGCGCCATCTTAACGCTAATTCGGGTAATAAAGTCTAGATGGCAAATAATGGATACATCATCCGTATGAAGTCGGCCATAAGGAGAAATTTGATTGTCAACAAACCCCACAACATCAAAGTCAGGGGCATCCAAATCAAAGGGTTCAACAGTTCTCTATGTTTTTGGTGGAGGGCTGGCAGAAGGAGAAGAGGTGACACCAGATGTTGATCGGGGAGGATCAACCAAATAGACCTGAGGAGTTGGGATAATTTTCCTCGGCCCAGGGCCGCTGGAGGTCAGTTTCTTAGGGGGAACCTGAGAAGAACCTTCCCCTGCAGCCTGGCCTGAGATATTCTGAGCCGCGATCGCTTTTCATGCCTTCTTAAAGGCCTTCATAGAATCATTCGTCTTTACCATCTCTGAAAACACAGCACAAACCAGAAAGTGCAAAATGAGAAAAGGGATGAATTGACAAAACAAAATAATAAAACAAAATGAAAAAACCCAGCAAAAAAATTGGCAAACTACCTAATTCAGCCCGGAGAAGTGAGGGGTCCCCTAAAAACATCTTTGTATCGAGATGTGGAGGTTCCCCCCAATTCTCCTCCAACACATGCACAAAGGCCTGCTCGACCTCATCCAACATGTCCCATGAATATCTAGACACTACCACTTTCTTTTGCCAGTTTAAGGGGAAAGCCGGCTTATTGTTCTGCTCCAAGAAGAAAGGCCGAGCTCCTTCAACAGCTTGGACCTTGAAAAAATAGTTCTTAAAATCCCTAAAGGACTCATCATACATAGAAAAAACTTTCTTTACTTGAGCAGCTCGGAAAGAGATCCAGGAGGCCTTCTTCTTAGCTATCCCAGGCTTTGTCAAGACAAAAAGGTAAAGAAAGAGAGTTTGAGAAGGTCGGACATCTAATTCCTGACACAACAACTGAAAGATCTTTATGAAACCCCACGAGTTCGAATGGAGTTGGGATGGAGCTACGTTACAGGACCACAATAAGTCGGTCTCAAAGGAAGTAAAAGGAATAGTAATGTTCATTTGTCTAAAAAAATAGACATAAGCGTAAAAGAAGGGACATTCCCCCTGAGTCAGAGAAGGAAAACAAACCCTCTCGTCAGGGTCAAACGCTACCAACTCGTAATTCTTCTCCTGAGCTCTACTACTATAAATCCTGTGATGTTTCCTATGCTGCACACAGTACTCAAAATCAACCACAGAAACACACATCAAGACAAGGGAGTCCAGCCAGTCAGACATGCCCTCGGAGACTTTGGTGGATGTCTCGATAATGTTTTTGCGATAAGACATGGGTCAAGTAGTCCTACAGCAAGAAAAATGAAAAATGGGTTACTCATCAAAATAGCTCGGGGAAATGAAGAAACAGCTCGGACAAAAGCATGAAGTCAAATACAGTAGTTGAGAGGGAAAACCCTAGGACCTATAACAAGGACCAGTGGCACCCTTTGGAGGCAGTAACAAGGCAAGAACCCGAAAAGTAGAAAAATTTGAATCGACAGAACAGCCTAAAGACCTAAAACCCTAGCACAATTCCACAAGAAGATACAAAAAAATCCTATCCTGGCAGAAGATGATCCATGCAAAACCACAGAAGAAACTATCATACCACACAGAAATCATAAAAAAGATGCAATCTTTTTTACAGAGTAACAGTTTGGTGCACGAAATTGTGATCTCTTATAATGGCATTCAACTTGGTGTGCGCATTTACTAACTCGCACAACTAACCAGCAAGTGCACTGGGTCGTCCAAGTAATAAACCTTACATGAGTAAGGGTCGATCCCACGGAGATTGTTGGTATGAAGCAAGCTATGGTCATCTTGTAAATCTCAGTCAGGCGGATAATAAATGGTTATGGAGTTTTTGAATAATAATAATAAATAAACAGAAAATAAAGATAGAAATACTTATGTAGATCATCGATGGAAATTTCAGATAGGCATATGAAGATGCTGTGCTCCTTCTGAATCTCTGCTTTCCTACTGCCTTCATCCAATCCTTCTTACTTCTTTCCATGGCAAGCTGTATGTAGGGCATCACCGTTGTCAATGGCTACATCCCATCCTCTCAGTGAAAAAGGTCCAAATGCTCTGTCACGGCACGGCTAATCATCTGTCGGTTTTGGATCATGTCGAAATAGAATCCCTTGATTCTTTTACATTTGTCATTGATGAGCGGATAATATGTACGCTTTTTGGCATTGTTTTTAGTATGTTTTAGTATGATATAGTTAGTTTTTAGTATATTTTTATTAGTTTTTAGTTAAAATTCACTTTTCTAGACTTTATTATGAGTTTGTGTGTTTTTCTGTGATTTCAGGTATTTTCTGGCTGAAATTGAGGGACCTGAGCAAAAATCTGATTCAGAGACTAAAAAGGACTGCAGATGCTGTTGGATTCTGACCTCCCTGCACTCAAAGTGGATTTTCTGGAGCTACAGAAGCCCAATTGGCGTGCTCTCAACGGCGTTGGAAAGTAGACATCCTGGGCTTTCCAGCAATATATGATAGTTTATATTTTCCTAAGATTTGATGGCCCAAACCGGCGTTCAAAGTCACCCTCAGAATTCCCAGCGTTAAACGCCGGAACTGGCACAAGGATGGGAGTTAAACGCCCAAAATGGCATAAAAGCTGGCGTTTAACTCTAAGAAGAGTCTCTACACGAAAATGCTTCAATGCTCAGCCCAAGCACACACCAAGTGGGCCCGGAAGTGGATTTTTATGTCATTTACTCATCTCTGTAAACCCTAGGCTACTAGTTCTCTATATATAGGACCTTTTACTATTGTATTTTCATCTTTGGATCTTTGGAACCTTTTGATCTTTAGATCTTTTGATCATTGGGAGGCTGGCCTCACGGCCATGCCTAGACCTTGTTCTTATGTATTTTCAATGGTGGAGTTTCTACACACCATAGATTAAGGTGTGGAGCTCTGCTGTACCTCGAGTATTAATGCAATTACTATTGTTCTTCTATTCAATTCCGCTTGTTCTTGTTCTAAGATATCACTTGTTCTTCAACTTGATGAATGTGATGATCCGTGACACTCATCATCATTCTCACCTATGAACGTGTGCCTGACAACAACCTCCGTTCCACCTTAGATTGGGTGGATATCTCTTGGATTCCTGATACACGACGTATGGTTGATCGCCTGACAACCGAGCGCTCGCCTGACAACCGAGCCAGCCATTCCATGAGATCAGAGTCTTCGTGGTATAAGCTAGAATTGATGGCGGCATTCAAGAGGATCCAGAAGGTCTAAACCTTGTCTGTGGTATTCTGAGTAGGATTCAATGATTGAATGACTGTGACGAGCTTCAAACTCCTGAGGGCGGGGCGTTAGTGATAGACGCAAAAGAATCACTGGATTCTATTTCGGCCTGATTGAGAACTGACAGATGGATAGCCGTGCCGTGACAGGGTGCGTTGAACATTTCCACTGAGAGGATGGGAGGTAGCCACTGACAACGGTGAAACCCTTGCATACAGCTTGCCATGGAAAGGAGTAAGAAGGATTGGATGAAGACAGTAGGAAAGCAGAGAGACGGAAGGGACACAGCATCTTCATGCGCTTGTCTGAAATTCCCACCAATGAATTACATAAGTATCTCTATCTTTATCTTTATGTTTTATTCGTATATCACCCATATCCATTTGAGTTTGCCTGACTAAGATTTACAAGGTGACCATAGCTTGCTTCATACCAACAATCTATGTGGGATCGACCCTTACTCGCGTAAGGTTTATTACTTGGACGACCCAGTACACTTGCTGGTTAGTTGTGCGAAGTTGTGATAAAGAAGTAAGATTGCAATTGTGCGTACCATGTTGATGGCGCCATTGATGATCACAATTTCGTGCACCAAGTTTTTGGCGCCGTTGCCGGGGATTGTTGAGTTTGGACAATTGACGGTTCATCTTGTTGCTTAGATTAGGTATTTTTTTCAGAGTTCTTAAGAATGAATTCTAGTGTTTCAAGGTGATGTTCTTATCATCACCAAAGCTGATTGATCTTCATCAATTTAGCTATTGAATGCAATGTTCTGCTGAAGCTTGGCTAGCCATGTCTAATTTCTTTAGACTAAAGCTTTAGACTAACATTGCATGATTCCTGGAATTCTCATTAAGAATTTTGATATCTTTATTTTCTTTTCCACTTAATTTTCGAAAAATCCAAAAAAATTACAAAATCATAAAAGCCAAAAATATTTCTTGTTGAGTCTAGAGTCTCATATTAAGTTTGGTATCAATTGCATGTTTCTGTTCTCCTTGCATTCATGCATGTGTCTTCATTAATCTTCAAGTTGTTCTTGATGATTTCATTGCTCTAACATTTGAATTCTCTTGACTTGAGTATTTATGTGTCTCATATGCATTCTCATTTTGTTAGTGTCAGTAGTATACAAACTGCTAAGTTTGGTGTCTTGCATGCATTGTTATTTGATTTTAGTTGCATTTTGATTATTTCTCATTATTAAAAAAATCCAAAAATATTTTTAATTTGTGTCTTTTCAAGTCAATAATACAGAGAATTGAAGATTCAGAACATACTGCAGAGGAATTACACAGAAAAAGCTGGGCATTCAAAATGCCCAGTGAGGAAGGCAAACTGGCGTTTAAACGCCAGCCAGGGTGCCTGGCTGGGCGTTTAACGCCCAAAAGGGTAGTGGTTTGGGCGTTAAACGCCAGAATGTGCACCATTCTGGGCGTTTAACGCTAGGATGGCACAAGAAGGAAGATTTTGTTTTCAAATCAAATTTTTTTTAAGTTTTCAAAATCTTTTCAAAATCAAATCTTTTTCAAATCATATCTTTTCAATCAAATCTTTTTCAAAATCAATTTCTTTCTTTTTTTCAAAGAAGCTTGCTATCAATTAATGATTTGATTCAACATTTCAAGTATGTTGCCTTTTCTGTTGAGAAAGGTTTAATGTTTGAATCATATCTTTTCTTGTTAGCCAAGTCATTATTTTTTAAAATCAAATCTTTTTAAAAATGTTTTTCAAATCATATCTTCTCAATCACATCTTTTTAAAACCAATCATATCTTTTTAAATTTCTAATTTCAAAATCTTTTTCAAAAATGACTTGATTTCTTTTCCACTATTGGTTTTCGAAAATCAATTAGTGTTTTTCAAAATGTTTTCAAAATCTTTTACTTAATTTTCGAAAATTACTTCCCTTCTTCTCACATCCTTCTATTTATGGACTAACACTATTCCTCAATGAACAATTCGAACTCCATCTCTCTTGATAAGTTTGAATTCTTCTACTTCTGCCTTCTATTTTTCTTTTCCTCTGACATCTCAAGGAATCTCTATACTGTGATATAGAGGATTCCATATTTTCTTGTTCTCTTCTCTTTCATATGAGCAGGAGCAAAGACAAAAGTATTCTTGTTGAGGCTGATCCTAAACCTGAAAGGACCTTGAAGCGAAAGCTAAGAGAAGCTAAGGCACAATTCTCTGTAGAGGACCTAACAGAAATCTTCAAAGAAGAAGACCCCATGGCAGCCGAAAACAACAACAATGCCAACAATGCAAGGAAGGTGCTGGGTGACTTTATTGCACCTACTCCCGACTTCTATGGGAGAAGCATCTCTATCCCTGCCATTGGAGCAAACAACTTTGAGCTTAAGCCTCAATTAGTTTCTCTAATGCAACAGAATTGCAAGTTCCATGGACTTCCATTGGAAGATCCTCATCAGTTTTTAGCTGAGTTCTTGCAAATCTGTGACACTGTCAAGACTAATGGGGTTGACCCTGAGGTCTACAGACTTATGCTATTCCCTTTTGCTGTAAGAGACAGAGCTAGGATATGGTTGGACTCACAACCTAAAGAAAGCCTGAACTCTTGGGAAAAGCTAGTCAATGCCTTCTTGGCAAAGTTCTTTCCACCTCAAAAATTGAGTAAGCTTAGAGTGGAAGTCCAAACCTTCAGACAGAAGGAAGGAGAATCCCTCTATGAAGCTTGGGAAAGATACAAACAATTAATCAGAAAGTGTCCCTCTGATATGCTTTCTAAATGGAGCATCATAGGTATTTTCTATGATGGTCTGTCTGAACTGTCCAAGATGTCTTTGGATAGCTCTGCTGGAGGATCTCTTCATCTGAAGAAGACGCCTACAGAAGCTCAAGAACTAATTGAAATGGTTGCAAATAACCAATTCATGTACACTTCTGAAAGGAATCCTGTGGACAATGGGACTAATCTGAAGAAAGGAGTTCTTGAGATTAATACTCTGAATGCCATACTGTCTTAGAACAAAATATTGACTCAGCAAGTCAATTTGATTTCTCAAAGTCTGTCTGGAATGCAAAATGCACCAAGCAGTACTAAGGAAGCTTCATCTGAAGAAGAAGCTTATGATCCTGAGAACCCTTCAATGGAAGAGGTGAATTACATGGGAGAACCCTATGGAAACACCTATAATCCTTCATGGAGAAATCATCCAAATCTCTCATGGAAGGATCAACAGAGACCTCAACAAGGTTTCAACAATAGTAATGGTGGAAGAAACAGGTTTAGCAATGGCAAGCCTTTTCCATCATCTTCTCAGCAACAGACAGAGAGTTCTAAGCAGAACACCTCTGACTTAGCAACCATGGCCTCTGATCTAATCAAAACCACTCAAAGTTTCATGACTGAAACAAGGTCCTCCATTAGAAACTTGGAGGCACAAGTGGGACAGCTGAGCAAGAAAATTACTGAACTCCCTCCTAGTACTCCCCCAAGCAATACAGAAGAAAATCCAAAAGGAGAGTGCAAGGCATTCAACATGGCCGAACTTGGAGAGGAGGAAGAGGCAGTGAACGCCACTAAGGAAGACCTCAATGGACGTCCACTGGCCTCTAATGAGTTCCCCAATGAGGAACCATGAGAATCTGAGGCTCCCACTGAGACCATAGAGATTCCATTGGATTTACTTCTGCCATTCATGAGCTCTGATGAGTATTCTTCCTCTGAAGAGGATGAGTATGTCATTGAAGAGCAAGTTGCTAAATACCTTAGAGCAATCATGAAGCTAAATGACAAGTTATTTGGCAATGAGACTTGGGAGGATGAACCCCCTTTGCTCACCAAAGAACTGGATGACTTGTCTAGGCAGAAATTACCTCAAAAGAGACAGGATCCCGGGAAGTTTTCAATACCTTGTACCATAGGCACCATGACCATCAAGAAGGCCTTGTGTGACCTAGGGTCAAGTGTAAACCTCATGCCTCTCTCTGTAATGGAGAAGCTAGGGATCTTTGAGGTGCAAGCTGCAAAAATCTCACTAGAGATGGCAGACAACTCAAGAAAACAAGCTTATGGACTTGTAGAGGATGTTCTGGTAAAAGTTGAAGACCATTACATCCCTGCTGATTTCATAGTCCTAGAGACTGGGAAGTGCATGGATGAATCCATCATCCTTGGCAGACCCTTACTAGCCACAGCAAAGGCTGTGATTGATGTTGATAGAGGAGAATTGATCATTCAAGTGAATTAAGAATCCTTTGTGTTTAAGGCTCAAGGATATCCCTCTGTCACCATGGAGAGGAAGCATGAAGAGCTTCTCTCAAAACAGAGCCAAATAGAGCCCCCACAGTCAAACTCTAAGTTTGGTGTTGGGAGGCCACAACCAACTTCTAAGTTTGGTGTTGAACCCCCACATTCAAACTTTAAGTTTGGTGTTGGGAGGTTCCAACATTGCTCTGAGTATCTGTGAGGCTCCATGAGAGCCAACTGTCAAGCTAATGACATTAAAGAAGCGCTTGTTGGGAGGCAACCCAATCTTATTATATTTATCTATTCTCTTTTGTTATTTTATGTTTTCTGTAGGTTGATGATCATGAGAAGCCACAAAATCAATTGAAAAAGCAAAAACAGAATGAAAAACAAAAGGAAAAATAGCACACCCTGGAGGAAGAACCTGCTGGCGTTTAAACGCCAGTAAGAATAGCAGATGGGCGTTTAACGCCCAGTCTGGCACCATTCTGGGCGTTTAACGCCAGAAAGGGGCACCAGACTGGCGTTAAACGCCAGAAAAGGGCAAGCACTTGGCGTTAAACGCTAGAAATGGGCACCAACCCGGCGTTTAACGCCAGAATTGGCTAAGAATGCATTTTTGCACGCCACTTGGTGCAGGGATGACTTTTCCTTGACACCTCAGGATCTGTAGACCCCACAGGATCCCCACCTACCCCACCACTCTCTCTCTTTTTCACCCTTTCACCAATCACCTCAACACCTCTTCCCCAAAAACCCTTCCCCTATCAAATCCCATCTTTCTCTTCACCACTCACATCCATCCTTCATAAAACCCCACCTACCTCACCATTCAAATTCAAAACACTTTCCCTCCCAAACCCACCCATACATGACCGAACCACCACCCTCCCCCCACCCCTATATAAACCCATCTTCACTCCTTCATTTCCACACAACCTAAACACTACTTCTTCCCCTTTGGCCGAACCACAAAGCCATCTCCATCTCCTCTATTTCTTCTTCTTCTACTCTCTTCTTTCTTCTTTTGCTCGAGGACGAGCAAACCTTTTAAGTTTGGTGTGGTAAAAGCATTGCTTTTTGTTTTTCCATAACCATTTATGGCATCCAAGGCCGGAGAAACCTCTAGAAAGAGGAAAGGGAAGGCAAAAGCTTTCACCCCCGAGTCATGGGAGATGGAGAGATTCATCTCAAGGGTGCATCAAGACCACTTCTATGAAGTTGTGGCCTTGAAGAAGGTGATCCCCGAGGTCCCTTTTTCACTCAAAAAGAGTGAATATCCGGAGATCCGACATGAGATCTGAGGAAGAGGTTGGGAAGTTCTTACCAACCCCATTCAACAAGTCGGAATCTTAATGGTTCAAGAGTTCTATGCCAATGCATGGATCACCAAGAACCATGATCAAAGTGTGAACCCGGACCCAAAGAATTGGCTTACTATGGTTCGGGGGAAATGCTTGGATTTTAGTCCGGAAAATGTAAGGTTGGCATTCAACTTGCCCATGAAGCAAGGAGATGAACATCCTTACACTAGAAGGGTCAACTTTGATCAAAGGTTAGACCAAGTCCTCACAGTCATTTGTGAAGAGGGCGCCCAATGGAAGAGAGATTCAAGAGGAAAGCCGGTTCAATTGAGAAGGCATGACCTCAAGCCTGTGGCTAGGGGATGGTTGGAGTTTATCCAACGCTCAATCATTCCCACTAGCAACCGGTTCGAAGTTACTATAGACGGGGCTATCATGATTCATAGCATCATGATTGGAGAAGAAATAGAAGTTCATGAGGTTATAGCTCAAGAACTTTATAAGGTGGCGGACAAGTCCTCTACCTTGGCAAGGTTAGCCTTTCCTCATCTCATTTGTCACCTCTGTTATTCAGTTGGAGTTGACATAGAGGGAGACATCCCCATTGATGAGGACAAGCCCATCACCAAGAAGAGGATGGAGCAAACAAAAGACCCCTCTCATCATCAAATCCCTGAGATGCCTCAAGGGATGCACCTTCCTCCACAAAACTATTGGGAGCAACTAAACACCTCCCTAGGAGAATTGAGTTCCAACATGGGACAACTAAGGGTGGAGCACCAAGAACACTCCATCCTCCTCCATGAAATTAGAGAAGATCAAAGAATCATGAGAGAGGAGCAACAAAGACAAGAAAGAGACATTGAGGAGCTCAAGCACTCCATAGGATCTTC
Organism: Arachis hypogaea; assembly: GCF_003086295.3. Classification (NCBI taxonomy): domain Eukaryota; kingdom Viridiplantae; phylum Streptophyta; class Magnoliopsida; order Fabales; family Fabaceae; genus Arachis; species Arachis hypogaea. Next base: position 56,793,114 of record NC_092036.1, read on the forward strand.
AAGAGGAAGAACAAGTCGCCATCATTAAGGTGGACCCGTTCTTTAATTTTCTTGTTCTTTATTTTCCTGTTTTTCGAATTTTAGTGCTTATGTTTATCTATGTTTGTGTCTTGTGATCATTAGTGTCTTAGTGTCTATGCCTTAATGTTATGAATGTCCTATGAATCCATCACCTCTCTTGAATGAAAAATGTTCTTAATTGAAAAAGAGAAGAATTGCATGAATTTTGAATTTTATAATAGTTTAATTATTTTGATGTGGTGGCAATACTTTTGTCTTCTGAATGTATGCTTAAACAGTGCATATGTCTTTTGAATTTGTGGTTCATGAATGTTGGCTCTTGAAAGAATGATGAAAAAGGAGAAATGTTACTGAGGATCTGAAAAATCATAAAAATGATTCTTGAAGCAAGAAAAAGCAGTGAATACAAAAAAAAAAAGAAAAAGAAAAAAAAGGGAGAGAAAAAGAAAAAAATAAAGTTGTGATCCAAGGCAAAAAGAGTGTGCTTAAGAACCCTGGACACCTCTAATTGGGGACTCTAGCAAAGCTGAGTCACAATCTGAAAAGGTTCACCCAATTATGTGTCTGTGGCATGTATGTATCCGGTGGTAATACTGGAAGACAGAGTGCTTTGGGCCACGGCCAAGACTCAATAAGTAGCTGTGTTCAAGAATCATCATACTTAACTAGGAGAATCAATGACACTATCTGGATTCTGAGTTCCTAAAGAAGCCAATCATTCTGAATTTCAAAGGATAGAGTGAGATGCCAAAACTATTCAGAGGCAAAAAAGCTAAAAGCCCCGCTCATCTAATTAATACTGATCTTCATAGATGTTTTTGGAATTCATTGCATATTCTCTTCTTTTTATCTTATTTGATTTTCAGTTGCTTGCAGACAAGCAACAATTTAAGTTTGGTGTTGTGATGAGCGGATAATTTGTACGCTTTTTGGCATTATTTTTAGTATGTTTTTAGTATGATCTAGTTAGTTTTTAGTATATTTTTATTCGTTTTTAGTTAAAATTCACTTTTCTGGACTTTACTATGAGTTTGTGTGTTTTTCTGTGATTTCAGGTATTTTCTGGCTGAAATTGAGGGACCTGAGCAAAAATCTGATTCAGAGGCTAAAAAGGACTGCAGATGCTGTTGGATTCTGACCTCCCTGCACTCAAAGTGGATTTTCTGGAGCTACAGAAACTCAATTGGCGCGCTCTCAAAGGCGTTAGAAAGTAGACATCCTGGGCTTTCCCGCAATATATGATACTCCATACTTTGCTCAAGATTTGATGGCCCAAACCGGCGTTCAAAGTCACCCTCAAAATTCCCAGCGTTAAACGCCGGAACTGGCACAAGGATGGGAGTTAAACGCCCAAACTGGCATAAAAGCTGGCGTTTAACTCCAAGAAGAGTCTCTACACGAAAATGCTTCAATGCTCAGCCCAAGCACACACCAAGTGGGCCCAGAAGTGGATTTTTATGTCATTTACTCATCTCTGTAAACCCTAGGCTACTAGTTCTCTATATATAGGACCTTTTACTATTGTATTTTCATCTTTGGATCTTTGGAACCTTTTGATCTTTAGATCTTTTGATCATTGGGAGGCTGGCCTCACAGCCATGCCTAGACCTTGTTCTTATGTATTTTCAACGGTGGAGTTTCTACACACCATAGATTAAGGTGTGGAGCTCTGCTGTACCTCGAGTATTAATGCAATTACTATTGTTCTTCTATTCAATTCCGCTTGTTCTTTTTCTAAGATATCACTTGTTCTTCAACTTGATGAATGTGATGATCCGTGACACTCATCATCATTCTCACCTATGAATGTGTGCCTGACAACCACCTCCGTTCTACCTTAGATTGGGTGGATATCTCTTGGATTCCTGATACACGACGCATGGTTGATCGCCTGACAACCGAGCGCTCGCCTGACAACCGAGCCAGCCATTCCGTGAGATCAGAGTCTTCGTGGTATAAGCTAGAATTGATGGCGGCATTCAAGAGGATCCGGAAGGTCTAAACCTTGTCTGTGGTATTCTGAGTAGGATTCAATGATTGAATGACTGTGACGAGCTTCAAACTCCTGAGGGCGGGGCGTTAGTGACAGACGCAAAAGAATCACTGGATTCTATTCCGGCCTGATTGAGAACCGACAGATGGATAGCCGTGCCATGACAGGGTGCGTTGAACATTTCCACTGAGAGGATGGGAGGTAGCCACTGACAACGGTGAAACCCTTGCATACAGCTTGCCATGGAAAGGAGTAAGAAGGATTGGATGAAGACAGTAGGAAAGCAGAGAGACGGAAGGGACACAGCATCTTCATGCACTTATCTGAAATTCCCACAAATGAATTACATAAGTATCTCTATCTTTATCTTTATGTTTTATTCGTATATCATCCATATCCATTTGAGTTTGCCTGACTAAGATTTACAAGGTGACCATAGCTTGCTTCATACCAACAATCTCTGTGGGATCGACCCTTACTCGCGTAAGGTTTATTACTTGGACGACCCAGTACACTTGCTGGTTAGTTGTGCAAAGTTGTGATAAAGAAGTAAGATTTCAATTGTGCGTACCATGTTGATGGCGCCATTGATGATCACAATTTCGTGCACCAGTCATCATGCCCAACAATCGCGAGTTTGAAGCTCGTCACAATCATTCAATCCCGGAATCCTACTCGGAATACCACAGACAAGGTTTAGACTTTCCATATTCTCATGAATACCACCATCAATTCTAGCTTATACCACGAAGACTCTGATCTCACGGAATGGAAGGCTCCGTTGTCAGGCGAGGGCAACCATGCGTCGTGCATCAGGAATCCAAGAGATACACACTCTAGCTTTCGCTTGTAGAACGGAAGTGGTTGTCAGGCACGCGTTCATAGGAACGGATGATGATGAGTGTCACGGATCATCACATCCATCAGATTGAAGTACGAGTAGTATCTTAGAACAGAAATAAGATTGAATTTGAATAAAAGATAGTAGCAATTGCATTAGAACTCGAGGTACAGCAGAGCTCCACACCCTTAGTCTATGGTGTGTAGAAACTCCACCGTTGAAAATACATAAGTGATGAAGGTTCAGGCATGGCTGAATGGCCAGCCCCCAAAACGTGATCACAGGATCAAAAATACAATCCAGGATGTCTAATACAATAATAAAATGTCCTATTTATACTAGACTAGCTACTAGGGTTTACAAAAGTAGGTAATTAATGCAGAAATCCACTTCCGGGGCCCACTTGGTATGTGCTTGGGTTGAGCTCGAGCTTTACACGTGCAGAGGCTTCTTTTGGAGTTGAATGCCAAGTTTTAACGTGTTTTTGGCGTTCAACTCTGGTTCGTGACGTGTTTCTGGCGTTTGACTCTAGAATGCAGCATGGAACTGGCGTTGAGCGCCAGTTTACGTCATCTAATTACGAATAAAGTATAGACTATTATATATTGCTGGAAAGCACTAGATGTCTACTTTTCAACTCCGTTAAGAGCGTGACATTTGGAGTTTTGTAGCTTCAGAAAATCTATTTCGAGTGTAGGGAGGTCAGAATCCAATAGCATCAGCAGTCCTTTGTCAGCCTTTTATCAGAGTTTTGCTCAGGTCCCTCAATTTCAGCCAGAAAATATCTGAAATCACAGAAAAATACACAAACTCATAGTAAAGTCCAGAAATATGAATTTAGCATAAAAACTAATGAAAACATCCCTAAAAGTAACTATATCATATTAAAAACTACCTAAGAACAATGCCAAAAAGCGTATAAATTATCCGCTCATCACAACACCAAACTTAAATTGTTGCTAGTCCCCAAGCAACTGAAAATCAATTAGGATAAAAAGAAGAGAATATACTATAAATCCCAAAATATCAATGAATATTAATTCTAATTAGATGAGCGGGAATTGTAGCTTTTTGCTTCTGAACAGTTTTGGCATCTCACTTTCTCCTTTGAAGTTTAGAATGATTGGCATCTATAGGAACTTAGAATTTCAGATAGTGTTATTGATTCTCCTAGTTAAGTTTGTTGATTCTTGAACACAGCTACTTTTATGAGTCTTGGCCGTGGCCTTAAGCACTTTGTTTTCCAGTATTACCACCGGATACATAAATGCCACAGACACATAGCTGGGTGAACCTTTTCAGATTGTGACTCAGCTTTGCTAAAGTCCCCAGTTAGAGGTGTCCAGAGTTCTTAAGCACACTCTTTTTGCTTTGGATCACGACTATAACCACTCAGTCTCAAGCTTTTCACTTGGACCTGCATGCCACAAGCTGATGGTTAGGGACAGCTTGATTTAGCCGCTTAGGCCTGGATTTTATTTCCTTAGGCCCTCCTATCCATTGATGCTCAAAGCCTTGGATCCTTTTTACCCTTGCCTTTTGGTTTTAAGGGCTATTGGCTTTTTCTGCTTGCTTTTTCTTTTTCTTTCTAATTTTTTTTGCCATTTTTTCGCAAGCTTTTGCTTTTTCACTGCTTTTTCTTGCTTCAAGAATCAATTTTCATGATTTTTCAGATTGTCAATAACATTCTCTTTGTTCATCATTCTTTCAAGAGCCAACAATTTTAACATTCATAAACAACAAGATCAAAATTATGCACTGTTCAAGCATTCATTCAGAAAATAAAAAGTACTGTCACCACATCAATATAATTAAACTAAATTCAAGGATAATTTCAAAATTCATGTACTTCTTGTTCTTTTGCATTAGAAACAATTTTCATTTAAGAGAGGTGAAGGATTTATGGAATTATTTATAGCCTTAAGATATAGTTACTCAATACTAATGATCATGAGGTAGAGACACAAAACATAAACACACATATAGCATAAAAACCGAAAAACAGAAAAAATAAGAACAAGGAATGAGTCCACCTTAGTGATGGTGGCGCTTTCTTCTTGAAGAACCAATGATGTCCTTGAGTTCTTCTATGTCTCTTCCTTGCCTTTGTTGCTCCTCCCTCATTGCTCTTTGATCTTCTCTAATTTCATGGAGAATGATGGAGTGCTCTTGATGTTCCACCCTTAATTGATCCATATTGTAACTCAAATCTTCTAGAGAAGTGTTGAGTTGTTCCCAATAGTTGTTGGGAGGAAAGTGTATCCCTTGAGGCATCTCCGGGATTTCTTGGTGATGAGCTTCCTCATGTGTCTCTTGGGTTCCATGAGTGGGCTCTCATGTTTGCTCCATCCTTTTCTTAGTGATGGGCTTGTCCTCCTCAATGGGGATGTCTCCTTCTATGATAACTTCAGCTGAGTAACATAGGTGGCTGACGTTAGGATTTTTGCCAGTAAAGAATTTCATAAAAATAGTCGCATTATAGATATAGTCTCTAAACCGACAGAAATCTCTTTGTACAAACGTTTTGGTTGTCACAAGTAACAAACCCCTAAATAAATTGATAACCGAAGTATTTAAACCTCGGGTCGTCTTCTCAAGGAATTGCAGGGAAGTATGTTCTTATTATTGGTTATGAGTTTGTAAATTGGGGTTTTGGAAGTAAGGGGGCAGTATGTTGCACAAAAAATCATAAGAAAAATAAATAAATAACTATAAAATAAACTCTTGGCAAGGTATGGGAACTGGAAGTCCTATCCTGGTTATCCTTATCAATTGTAATGAGAATTGGATTTTTCTCCCATTTTGTTAACCTCTAACTATGAAGGTAAGTTAAGTGGATGAATTAATTCTAATTCTCAAATAATAATGAGTTTGATAACTCAAGAGTCACCAATTATTTAACCAAGGCCAAAAGGGGAAAAACTAAATCTACTAGAATAACAATATCTTCAGATTGGGGATAATAAAAAGAAACAATCATAAACTAAAATATCTCAAATAACATTAATTTAAAAGAGTAATCTGTAACATGGAAGAGTTCATAAATTAAATTGGGATAAATAAAAATAAAGAACCTGGGATTGAGAGTCACTCCTAAAACTAAGAGAAGTCCTAAATCCTAATCCTAAGAGAGAGAGGAGAGAACCTCTCTCACTAAAAACTACATCTAAAAATATGAAAAGTGAATTATTGGAGCATAATTATGAATGGATGCATTCCCCCATTTTATAGCCTCTAATCTATGTTCTCTGGGCCGAAAACTGGGTCAGAAACAGCCCAGAAGTCACTTCCAGCGCTTTCTGGTCTGTACAAATCGCGGAAAAGTGACGCGGCCGCATGGCTCACGCGGTCGCGCGGGTTGCGTTCCTTCCAGGTCACGCGTTCGCGTCGACTGGCGTCGGGGCAGCTATGGCAAATTATATATCAAGTCGAAGCCCCGGACGTTAGCTTTCCAACGCAACTGAAATCACGTCGTTTGGACCTCTGTAGCTAAATTTATAGCCGTTGGAGTGCGAAGAGGTCAGGCTGGACATCTTAGCAATTTTTCTAACTTATTGTATTCCTTCCACTTTTGCATGCTTCCTTTCCATCCTCTGAGCCATTCCTGCCTTGTAATCTCTGAAAACACTTAACACACATATCAAGGTATCTAATGGTAATAAGAGAGGATTAATAATAAGAAAATATAAGTCCAAAGAAGCATGTTTTCAATCAAAGCACAAAATCAGGAAGGAAAATATAAAACATGCAAATAGTATGAATAAGTGGGTAAAGAGTTGATAAAAACCACTCAATTGAGCACAAGATAAACCATAAAATAGTGGTTTATCAACCTTCCCACACTTAAACATTAGCATGTCCTCATGCTAAGCTCAAGAGAAGCTATAAAGATGAAGAGGAATGATAAAATATATGAGATGCAACCTATAAATGCAACTAAATGCAACATGTTTCTACCTACTTGGTTAAAAGTAAACAATTCTTTTAAGAACATATATGAACTGGATTTCACTAATTCAAATCATAAAAATGAAGTACAAATAGACTTGCAAGGAGAAAATAGCTCATGAAAGCCGGGAACAAGGGATTGAGCATCGAACCCTCACTGGTAGTGTGTACACTCTAATCACTCAAGTGTTTAAGGTTCGATTCTCTCAATTCTCTACTAACCTTGCTTTCTAAGGCTTGTTTTTCTTCTACCAATCAACAAAAATTTAATGCATAAATGCACATATCAAGAGGCCTTTTAAGGGTTGTAATGGGGTTACGGTCAAGGTAGGATTGTATTTGGCCAAGTGGACTAAAATCTGAATCCTTAATTAACTGAAACTTTCCCACCTAACTTAAACAATCCATGTAATCATAATACAACATCTAACCATCCATTAACCATGTTTTCCACATATTCATGCATTCTAATTTCAAGTACAGTACATATGCATTGCCTTCACTACTTACTTTGGGGCATTTTGTCCCCTTTTTCTTATTTGCTCTTTTTCTCTTCTTTTTTTTTTCAATGCATATGATTAAATTATTGGATGCATGAATCATGTCCTAAACATTTCTTTCATATTTTCAAAAAATTCTAACATACTCAATTCTCAAACCAAATGTTTCAAAATTCACTTCCCCACACTTAATTCATGATCACTCTCACTAGTCTAAGCTAACCAAGGATTCAAATTAAGGATATTATTGTTTTCCGCTTAGAGTTAATGATGTGCTAAAGTAAAGAATAAATGGGTATAATAGGCTCAACATTGGTTTGCAAGGGATAATGAAAGGTAAGGCCATATGGGTATGTAAGCTCGGTGAAACAAATGCCTCAATCATGTAAGTGCATGCATACATCAAATAATGGAAATATAGAATTAAGCAAGACAAAGATCACAATTTTAGAGAGAAAAATACACATTAAAACAAAATTTTGGTTGATAAAATGCAACCAATCAAATAGGCTCAAATTCTCACTGGTTTTATGTGTTCGAACTCTAAACCATGTTCCAAAATAATATTTCTTCAAACAAGTGTAACATTAAATTTTATTCAAATTAGTGAAATGCTCTAAAAGGTTTCTTGAAAAAGAAAATATTACTTTAACCAAGTGGTAAAATATGCAAAAATCAAACAAGTATGTAAATGCAACAACTAATCTACAAAGAAAATTTAAACATTGGTGTTTGAGACAAGAAAGTACTAACCCATGGAGATCGGTATCGACCTCCCCACACTTAAAGATTGCACCGTCCACGGTGCATGCTGAGATGTGCAAGTGGATGGGTTGTTCCAACTGATGCTTTTCTAAGATTTTGCAGATGGACTTGTCTGTCTCCCCATGTAAACGTCTTCCGGTTCCCTTTTGGGTGACCATCCTAAAAGAAAAAGGGAAGAAAAGTAACCCAGAAATAAAGATAAGAAAATAAATAAAGTATGGGTGGGGTAATGCCAAATGATAAGGGTCTCATTTACATGGAAGCTTCAACATGTACGTGAGAAAATAATAGAAGCCATGGCATACCAGTGGTATAAAATTTGTAACACAGGGGAGGAGAGTGGGTAATAGAAGTATCAATACAAGTTCATGCCAATGCAAATGGAGTGAAAGTATCATAAAAGATTGGCATTGGCAGATAATTAATATCATCCCACAGTATAAAACAAGTTACCAAAATAAATTCAAGAAAAGATGCAACAGTTGAAGTGGAAAAATAAAAAATTCAGAAAAGAAAATAAAAATATGCACAAATTTAAAATGCAATGAATGAGATATGCAAATAAATTAAAATAAAATAAAAAGAAAAATAAGAAGAATGAGAAGGGAAAGAAGTGAGTGAGGGAGGAAAAATTAGGATTGGGGAAGAAAAGATAAGATATTTTGGCATATAAGGTTAAGGTGTGCGACGCTGGCGACGCGACCGTGTGGAGCACAATAAGGTCAAGCGACGCGGACGCGTGGGTCATGTGATCGCGTGGCTCGATTTGTGCTAGTGGCGCGAGTGCAGCCTCGCGCTCGCACAACTCTCTGTTCAAAATCTTATTAGTGCCAAATTTCAAGTGACGCGATCGCATGGGGCATGCGATTACGTGAGTGGGCTTTAAAGGAATATGACGCGGTCGCGTGGGTCACGCGGCCGCGTGGGAAGGATTATGCGTTCAGCACCAATCTAGCACCACTCTCGCACAACTTTCGGGTGTGCACCACTTTGACGTCGAAATCTTGGTCACGCGGCCACGTGGGTCACGCGGTCGCGTGAGAGGCCATTATTCCCATGCGACGTAGACGCGTCAGCGACGCGGTCGCGTGGGTTGATTTGTGCCATTGGCACGCCTCCAGCCACGCTCTAGCGTGACTCTCTGTTCGTTTTTATTTTTTTCTCTTCTCCCCTTGCGACGCGGACGCGTCGTTGATGCGGTCGCGTCACGTAGCGATTTTTATTTTGAAATAGAATGCAGAATGTAGTGTTAATATGAATGTGATGCAAAACTCCAGGTTCAATATAATAAAATAAAATAAAACTCGAAAACAATTAAAACTAAATAAAAATGAAAAAGGAACGATCATACCATGGTGGGTTGTCTCCCACCTAGCACTTTTAGTTAAAGTCTTTAAGTTGGACATTTGATGAGCTTCCTGTCATGGTGGCTTATGCTTGTACTGATCCAGGAATCCCCACCAATGTTTGTATCTCCAGTAACCTCCGGGGTCCCAGACTAAGCACGTAAAGCCCTTACTAAGCTTAAAACAGATTCTTAGGCTCCAGGGATGACAAATGTCAGAATAGATTCCAGGATCCCAAACCTTATCTTTACACTCGTTTTTGTCTTGATCTGCATTTTTCCAGCCGGGTGAAAGGTGATCTGAATTCTCACTGCAGCGACCGAACAGCTTCCTAGACCCATTCAGTTGAGTTCTATACCAACCTTTGCGTTTAAACTTAAAGCTTCCAACCATAATGAACCTTACAGGATAATTCTTACCACTGGCCATCTTCCGCTTACTCTTAATGTCACAAAGAGCTCTAAGTTGACCATCTGTCTCCAGTAGTCCGTATTCAAGTGGAATTAGAAAGCTAAGGGATATGAACTTCACCCACTTGAATGTTGTGAAGGATGATGGTAACTTAGGGGGAGGTGTTTCTAATGAACGTGCAAGCTCCACTCCCTTGTGCTGTTCTTCGACATCTTCCACCTCTTGGCAATCTTCTTCAATATCAACCTCTTCCTCTTGGTGAATTTCTTCCAATTCAATCTCTTTTTCAGTGTTCACCAAGGGTAAGGGAGGTTGTACTTCTTCTTCTGTAATCTCCATGTCAAGTCCAATGGGAGAGGATTCAAATGTAGATAAGAATTCATTAATGATTGAATCCATCTCTTGGTCGTCTCCTTCAAAGTCTTCAACCATGATATGCTTTGGAGGTTGTACACCCTCCTCAACATCAGCTTCAATCGTCTTTGAAGGATGCTCTATAACTTGACTTTCCCATGGAGGTTCAGCATCTCCTAAGTCTTCAACCACTGCCTCCTCTTCTTCTTCAATAATTTTGGCTTCCTCCACTTGTTCCAATATCAAATCGTGCTGCTCACTATCCACCTGAGTGTCCAATTTCTCCTTCCTGCTACATTCTTCAGTAGATTTCCCACATGAAACCATGGGGGTGCTTTGAATGTCCGAACGTTGGAAAGGTAATCGATTTCTTTCTTGATCCAGGTATTTAAGTATGCAATCATATTCGTCCTCAATGATTTTCCTTCCAACTATTTCTTTACCCTTAAGCATAAAATCCTCCTTGTTGTCTTCTTTCACTAGTTCTTCAACCACGTTGTCAACTTCAAGGCTGTCTACTACCTTCACCCTTAGTACCTCCTCTAGCTCCTTATGAAGTATGGATTCGCAAAGATGATCCCTTATCTCTTGTTCTATGTCAATAGTATCAGTGGGATCATGTTGCTCTTGGATTGATGGATGTTGTGCTCTTCCATGGATGGTGGTGATGGGGTGGAGAGATCATTCTGTGGTTGAAAAGGAAGTGCACTAGAGCTAGAGGGTTGATTGTTGAAGGTATTTGGTGGTTCGATTTGGGTGGCGAGAGCTCGTATAGTAGAGTTTAGATCACCAATTACTTTCTCCAAGGAGATTTGGGGTGGATAGGAGGGTTCATTTGTTGGGAGAAAGGGTTCATGGTAGGAAGGTGGTTCATCTTGATAATGATAAGGAGATGGTGTATATTGAGGTGGTGGTTCTGTGTATGGTTCATATGGTGGTTGGTGTGGTGAATAAGGATTAGGGTCATATGGAGGTGATTGGTGGAAAGGGGCTTGTGAGTGTGGCGGTTCAAAGTTACGTTGAGAGGATGGTATATAGGCACGGGGTGGGACTTGTTCGTAGTTACAAGGCTACCCACCATATCTTTCAGCTGTGTATGCATTGTAGAATGGTTGTTCTCCATGATATCTTGGAGGGTGTTGTTGGGTTGATTAGATCCTCTTGGCTCCATCTATCCTTGATTGGTCTGACCTTGATGCATATTCCTGCTGTGGTTTCTATTTCCTTCAACAAAGTTAGAACCAAACTCAAAGCGAGAGGGGTGAGAATTCATAGTAGTTATCAGAAATAAGGGGGAAAAAGGAGAAATAAATAAACAAGTAAAAGAAAAATATTTTTTTAAGAAAAATATTTAAAATAACCAATAATAAGGCACACGTTTGCAATTCCCTGGAAACGGCGCCATTTTGACGTTAGGATTTTTGCCAGTAAATAATTTCATAAAAACAGTCGCGTTGTAGATATAGTCTCTAAACCAACAGAGATCCCTTCATACAAACGTTTTGGTTGTCACAAGTAACAAACCCCTAAATAAATTGATAACCGAAGTATTTAAACCTCGGGTCATCTTCTCAAGGAATTGCAGGGAAGTATGTTCTTATTATTGGTTATGAGTTTGTAAATTGGGATTTTGGAAGTAAGGGGGCAGTATGTTGCACAAAAAATAATAAGAAAAATAAATAAATAACTATAAAATAAACTCTTGGCAAGGTATGGGAACTGGAAGTCCTATCCTGGTTATCCTTATCAATTGTAATGAGAATTGGATTTTTCTCCCATTTTGTTAACCTCTAACTATGAAGGTAAGTTAAGTGGATGAATTAATTCTAATTCTCAACTAATAATGAGTTTGATAACTCAAGAGTCACCAATTATTTAACCAAGGCCAAAAGGGGAAAAACTAAATCTACTAGAATAACAATATCTTCAGATTGGGGATAATAAAAAGAAACAATCACAACCTAAAATATCTCAAATAACATTAATTTAAAAGAGTAATTTGTAACATGGAAGAGTTCATAAATTAAATTGGGATAAATAAAAATAAAGAACTTGGGATTGAGAGTCACTCCTAAAACTAAGAGAAGTCCTAAATCTTAATCCTAAGAGAGAGAGAGGAGAGAACCTCTCTCACTAAAAACTACATCTAAAAATATGAAAAGTGAATTATTGGAGCATAATTATGAATGGATGCATTCCCCCACTTTATAGCCTCTAATCTGTGTTCTCTGGGCCAAAAACTGGGTCAGAAACAGCCCAGAAGTCACTTATAGCGCTTTCTAGTCCGTACAGGTCGCGGAAAAGTGACGTGGCCGCATGGCTCATACGGCCGCGCGGGTTGCCTTCCTGCCAGGTCACGCGTTCGCGTTGCCTGGCGTCAGGGCAGCTGTGACAAATTATATATCAAATCGAAGCCCCGGAAGTTAGCTTTCCAACGCAACTAGAACCGCGTCGTTTGGACCTTTGTAGCTAAAGTTATAGCTGTTTGAGTGCGAAGAGGTCAGGCTGGACAGCTTAGCAATTTTTCCAACTTATTGTATTCCTTCTACCTTTGCATGCTTCCTTTCCATCCTCTGAGCCATTCCTGCCTTGTAATCTCTGAAAACACTAACACACATATCAAGGCATCTAATGGTAATAAGAGAGGATTAATAATAAGCAAATATAAGTCCAAAGAAGCATGTTTTCAATCAAAGCACAAAATCAGGAAGGAAAATATAAAACATGCAAATAGTATGAATAAGTGGGTAAAGAGTTGATAAAAACCACTTAATTGAGCACAAGATAAACCATAAAATAGTGGTTTATCAGTGGCAAATAAGATGAGGAAAAGCTAGCCTTGCCAAGGTAGAGGGCGTTTTGGCTATTTTGTAGAATTCAAGGGAGATGACTTCATGAACTTCTACTTCCTCTCCAATCATGATGCTATGAATCATGATGGTCCGATCCATAGTAACTTCAGATCAGTTGCTAGTGGGGATGACGGAGCGTTGGATGAACTCCAACCATCCTATAGCCACAAGCTTGAGGTCCAGTCTTCTTAATTGAACCGACTTGCCTTTGGAGTCTCTTTTCCATTGAGCTCCTTCCACACATATGTCGATAAGGACTTGGTCCAACCTTTGATTAAAGTTGACCATTCTAGTGTAGGGGCGTACATTTTCTTGCATTGTAGGCAAGTTGAATGCCAACTTCACATTTTCCGGACTAAAATCTAAGTATTTCCCCCGAACCATTGCAAGATAATTCTTTGGATTCGGGTTCATACTTTGGTCATGGTTCCTAGTGATCCATGCATTGGCATAGAACTTTTGAACCATTAAGATTCTGACTTGTTGAATGGGGTTGGTCAGAACTTTCCAACCTCTTCTTTGGATCTCATGTCGGATCTCCGGATACTCATTTTTCTTGAGTTTGAAAGGGACCTCAGGGATCACCTTCTTCTTGGCCACAACATCATAGAAGTGGTCTTGATGTGCTTTGGAGATGAATCTCTCCATCTCCCATGACTCGGAGGTGGAAGCTTTTGTCTTTTCTTTCCCTTTTCTAGAGGTTTCTCCGGTCTTAGGTGCCATAGGTGGTTATGGAAAAACAAAAAGCTATGCTTTTACCACACCAAACTTAGAATATTGCTCGCCCTCAAGCAAAAGAAGAAAAAAAAGAAGAAGAGGAAGAGAAAATATGGAGGAGGGGGGAAGGTGTATTCGGCCAAGGTGTAGAAGAGGGGGTTGTGTTGTGTGAAAATGAAGAAGGATGGAGGGGTTTATATAGTGAGGGGAGAGGGGGTAGGTTCGGCTATTTAGGGTGGGTTTGGATGGGAAAGAAATTTTGAATTTTGAAGGTAGGTAGGGTTTATGGAAAAGAGAGGATGAATGTGAAGAAGAAGAGAGAAGGTGAGTTGAGTTAGGTGGGGATCCTGTGGGGTTCACAGATCCTGGGATGATCCTGTGGGGTCCACAGATCTTGAGGTGTCAAGGATTTACATCCCTGCACCAATTAGGCATGTAAAATGCCTTTGCATACAATTATGGCGTTCAATGCCAGATTGATGCTTGTTTCTGGCGTTGAACGCCAGCTTCATGCTTGTTTTGGGTGTTCAACGCCCATTTGCAACATGTTCTGGCGTTGAACGCCAGTTCCATGCTTGTTTCTGGCGTTCAGCGGCAGCTTTCCTTAGGGTGTATTCCTGGCATTTAAACGCCAAGATGTTGCTTGTTTCTGGCGTTCAACGCCAGATCCATGCTCTGTTCTGGCATTGAACGCCAGCCAGATGCTCCTTACTGGTGTTTAAACGCCAGTAAGCTTTTCCTCTAGGGTGTGCTTTTTCTTCTGCTATTTTTGATTCTGTTTTTAATTTTAGTATTTATTTTGTGACTCCACATGATCATGAACCTAATAAAAAATAAAGAAGAAATAAAATAAAAATAAAAATAGAATTAGATAAATAAAAATTGGGTTGCCTCCCAATAAGCGCTTCTTTAATGTCAATAGCTTGACAGTGGGCTCTCGTGGAGCCTCACAGGTGATAAAGTCAATGTTGTAGACTCCCAACACCAAACTTAGAGTTTGGAGGTGGGAATTCAACAGCAAACTTAGAGTTTGGCTGTGGCCTCCCAAGACCAAACTTAAATTATGATTGTGGGGGCTCTGTTTGACTCTGTACTGAGAGAAGCTTTTCATGCTTCCTCTCCATTGTTAAAGAAGAACACCCTTGGGTCTTAAACACAAGGTAGTCCCCATTCAATTGAAGGACTAATTCTCCTCTGTTAACATCTATCACAGCTCCTGCTGTGGCTAGGAAAGGTTTTCCAAGGATGATGCATTCATCCTCCTCCTTCCTAGTGTCTAAGATTATGAAATCAGCAGGGATGTAAATGCCTTCAACCTTTACCAACACGTCCTTTACCAATCCATAAGCTTGTCTTACTGACATGTTTGCCATTTCTAATGAGAATATGGCAGGTTGTACCTCAATGATCCCCAGCTTCTCTATTACAGAGAGTGGCATAAGATTTATGCCTGACCCTAGGTCACACAGAGCCTTTTCAAAGGTCATGGTGCCTATGGTACAGGGTATTAAGAATTTACCAGGATCTTGTTTCTTTTGAGGTAAAATTTGCTGAACCCATGTATCTAGTTCACCAATGAGCAAGGGAGGTTCATCTTTTCAAGTCTCATTACCAAACAACTTGGCATTCAGCTTCATGATAGCTCCTAGATATTGAGCAACTTGCTCTCTAGTTACATCTTCATCCTCTTCAGAGGAAGAATAGTTTTCAGAGCTCATGAATGACAGAAGGAGGTTTAATGGATCTCTATGGTCTCTATATGACCTTCAGATTCCTTTAAATCCTCAATAAGGAACTCCTTCTTGCTTGAGAGACGTCCCCTGAGGTCTTTCTCATTAGGGTTCACGTCCTCTCCTTCCTCTCTAGGTTCGGCCATGTTGATTATGTCAATGGCCTTGCACTCTCTTTTTGGATTCTCTTCAGTATTGCTTGGGAGAGTACTAGGAGGAGCTTTAGTGATTTTCTTACTCAGCTGGCCCACTTGTGCCTCCAAATTTCTAATAGAGGACCTTGTTTCACTCATGAAGCTTAAAGTGGCCTTAGACAGATCAGAGACTATATTTGATAAGTTAGAGGTGCTCTGCTCAGAATTCTTTGTCTGTTGCTGAGAAGATGATGGAAAAGGCTTGCCATTGCTAAACCTGTTTCTTCCACCATTATTAAAGCCTTGTTGAGGCTTTTGTTGATCCTTCCATGAGAAATTTAGATGATTTCTCCATGAAGAATTATAGGTGTTTCCATAAGGTTCACCCATGTAATTTACCTCTGCCATTGCAGGGTTTTCAGGATCATAAGCTTCTTCTTCAAAAGATGCCTCTTTAGTACTGTTGGATGCATTTTGCCATCCATTCAGACTTTGAGAAATCATGTTGACTTGCTGAGTCAATATTTTGTTCTGAGCCAATATGGCATTCAGAGCATCAATTTCAAGAACTCCCTTCCTCTAAGGCGTCCCATTATTCACGGAATTTCTCTCAGAAGTGTACATGAATTGGTTATTTGTAACCATTTCAATAAGTTCCTGAGCTTCTGCAGGTGTTTTCTTTAGGTGAATAGATCCACCTGTAGAGTGGTCCAATGACATCTTAGAGAACTCAGACAGACCATAATAGAATATATCTATCATGGTCCATTCTGAAAACATGTCAGAATGACACTTTTTGGTCATCTGCTTGTATCTTTCCCAAGTTTCATAGAGGGATTCACCATCTTTTTGCTTGAAGGTCTGAACATCCACTCTAAGCTTGCTCAACTTTTGAGGAGGAAAGAACTTAACCAAGAAGGTTGTGACCAGATTATCCCAGGAGTCCAGGCTATCCTTAGGTTGTGAATCCAACCATGTTCTAGCTCTGTCTTTTACAGCAAAAGGGAAAAGCATGAGCCTGTAGACTTCAGGATCTACTACATTCATCTTTACAGTCTCACAGATCTGCAAGAATTCAGTTAAAAACTGATAGGGATCTTCTGATGGAAGTCCATGAAACTTGCAGTTTTGTTGCATTAGAGCAACTAGTTGAGGTTTCAGCTCAAAATTGTTTGCTCCAATGGCAGGGATTGAGATGCTTCTTCCATCAAACTTGGAAGTAGGTGTAGTATAATCACCAAGCATCCTTCTTGCATTATTGTTGTTGGGTTCAGCTGCCATCTCCTTTTCTTGTTCAAAAATTTCAGTAAGATTGTCTCTGGATTGTTGTAATTTAGCTTCTCTTAATTTCCTCTTCAGAGTGCTTTCAGGTTCAGGATCAGCTTCAACAAGAATGCCTTTTTCCTTATTCCTACTCATATGAGAAAGAAGAGAACAGAAAAGGAAGAGGAATCCTCTATGTCACAGTATAGAGATTCCTTTATGTTAGTAGAAGAAGAAAGGGAATAAGAGTGAAGAAGAATGAATAATCCAAACACAAGGGTGAGGATAGGGGCAGTGATTTGAGATGAAGAGAAGTGTTAGTAAATGAATGAATAAATAGAATAAGATGAGAGAGAAGTTTTCGAAAATAATTTTGAAAAGGAGTTAATGATTTTCGAAAATTAAAGGGGAAATAGAATTAAAATTAAAACTTAAAACAATTAATTAATTGAAAATAATTTTTTTTTTTTGAAAAAGAGGGAGGTATTTTCGAGAATTAGAGAGAAAAAAGTTGTTAGGTGGTTTTGAAAAAGATATGAAATAAACAAAAAGTCAATTAGTTACTTGAAAAAGATTTGAAAATCAATTTTGAAAAGATAAGAAGATAAAGAAGTTAGAAAAGATATTTTAAAATCAAATTTTTGAAAAAGATAAAATTTTGAAAAAGATATGATATAAAAGATATAATAAAAAGATATGATTAAAAAGATTTAATTTTTAAAATTAAAATTGATTACTTGACAAACAAGAAACTAAAAGATATGATTCTAGAATTTAAAGATTGAACCTTTCTTAACAAGAAAGTAACAAACTTCAATTTTTTGAACCAATAACATTAATTGTTAGCATAATTTTCGAAATTTTTGAATTAAAGATAAGGAAAAGATTTTAAAATTCAAATTAAAAATTTTCTAAAAAATAGTAAAAAAAATGAAAAATATTTGATTTTTGAAAAAGTTTTGAAAAGATAAGATTTTTAAAATTGAAAATTTTGACTTGACTTACAAGAAACAACTAATTTTAAAATTTTTTGACTAAGTCAACACAAATTTTCAAAAATTTGAGAGAAATAAGGAAAACATATTTTTTTGATTTTTGAATTTTTAATGATGAGAGAGAAAAATACAAATATGACCCAAAACATGAAAATTTTGGATCAAAACCAATGATGCATGCAAGAACACTATGAATGTCAAGATGAACACCAAGAACACTTTGAAGATCATGATGAACATCAAGAACATATTTTTGAAAAAATTTTTATGCAAAGAAAACATGCAAGACACCAAACTTAGAAATCTTTTATGTTTAGACACTATGAATGCAAAAATGCACATGAAAAACATCATACAACACAAAACAAGAAAATTTAAAGATCAAACAAGAAGACTTACCAAGAACAACTTGAAGATCATGAAGAACACTATGAATGCATGAATTTTCGAAAAATGCAAGAACAGTATGAATATGCAATTGATACCAAACTTTAAAAATTGACTCAAGACTCAAACAAGAAACACAAAATTTTTATTTTTTATTTTATTATTTTTTTGGATTTTATTTTATATTTTCGAAAAACATATAGGAGAAAGAAAATAAGAAATTCAAAATTTTTAAGAAGAATTCCAGGAATCTTTCAATTTTTAGCCTAAAATTCCAATCCAAGGGTTGGACATGGCTTAATAGCCAGCCAGCTTTAGGATGGCATTACATGCATTGAGGTGATTAGTTGAAGTCTCATTCCAAAAGGATTTGGATATGGCTTTATAGCCAGCTAGGATTCAACACGCTTCATGAAACTCTAGAATCCATTCTTAAAAATTCTGAAGCCATAGAATAATTTATTTTTAATTAAAGTAAAATTTCTTTTTTCGAAAATAGGGAAAAAATTTTTGAAAAATTTTTGAAAATTAAAACAAAAAGAAAATTACCTAATCAGAGCAACAAGATAAACCGTCAGTTGTCCAAACTCGAACAATCCCTGGCAACGGCACCAAAAACTTGATGCACAAAATTGTGATCTCTTATAATGGCATTCAACTTGGTGTGCGCATTTACTAACTCAGCATTTTCTTCACAACCTCGCACAACTAACCAGCAAGTGCACTGGGTCGTCCAAGTAATAAACCTTACGTGAGTAAGGGTCGATCCCACGGAGATTGTTGGTATGAAGCAAGCTATGGTCATCATGTAAATCTCAGTCAGGCGGATAATAAATGGTTATGGAGTTTTCGAATAATAATAATAAATAAACAGAAAATAAAGATAGAAATACTTATGTAGATCATCGATGGGAATTTCAGATAGGTATATGAAGATGTTGTGCTCCTTCTGAATCTCTGTTTTCCTACTGCCTTCATCCAATCCTTCTCACTCCTTTCCATGGCAAGCTGTATGTAGGGCATCACCGTTGTCAATGGCTACATCCCATCCTCTCAGTGAAAAAGGTCCAAATGCTCTGTCACAGCACGGCTAATCATCTGTTGGTTCTCGATCATGTCGGAATAGAATCCCTTGATTCTTTTGCATTTGTCATCATACCCAACAATCGTGAGTTTGAAGCTCGTCACAGTCATTCAATCCTGGAATCCTACTCGGAATACCACAGACAAGGTTTAGACTTTCCGGATTCTCATGAATACCACCATCAATTATAGCTTATACCACAAAGACTATGATCTTACAGAATGGAAGGCTCGGTTGTCAGGCGAGGGCAACCATGCATCGTGCATCAGGAATCCAAGAGATACACACTCTAGCTTTCGCTTGTAGAACGGAAGTGGTTGTCAGGCACGCGTTCATAGGAACGGATGATGATGAGTGTCACAGATCATTACATCCATCAGATTAAAGTACGAGTAGTATCTTAGAATAGAAATAAGATTGAATTTGAATAAAAGATAGTAGTAATTGCATTAGAACTCGAGGTACAGGAGAGCTCCACACCCTTAATCTATGGTGTGTAGAAACTCCACCGTTGAAAATACATAAGTGATGAAGGCTCAGGCATGGCCGAATGGCCAGCCTCCAAAACATGATCACAGGATCAAAAATACAATCCATGATGTCTAATACAATAATAAAATGTCCTATTTATACTAGACTAGCTACTAGGGTTTACATAAGTAAGTAATTGATGCAGAAATCCACTTCCGGGGCCCACTTGGTGTGTGCTTGGGCTGAGCTCGAGCTTTACACGTGCAGAGGCTTCTTTTGGAGTTGAACGCCAAGTTGTAACATGTTTTTGGCATTCAACTCTGGTTCGTGACATGTTTCTGGCGTTTGACTCCAGAATGCAGCATGGAAATGGCGTTGAGCTCCAGTTTACATCGTCTAATCACAAATAAAATATGGACTATTATATATTGCTGGAGAGCACACCATTTGGTGTTCTATATCTCAAGAAAATCCATTTCGAGTGCAGGGAGGTCAGAATCCAACAGCATCAGCAGTCCTTTGTCAGCCTTTTATCAGAATTTTGCTCAGGTTCCTCAATTTCAGCCAGAAAATACCTGAAATCACAGAAAAATACACAAACTCATAGTAAAGTCCATAAATATGAATTTAGCATAAAAACTAATGAAAACATCCCTAAAAGTAACTATATCCTATTAAAAACTACCAAAGAACAATGCCAAAAAGCGTATAAATTATCCGCTCATCACAGTTCGTTATTCAAAATTAGCACACAAAAAGAATCAGGAAATCAGAGCCAAAACATGCATCACAGCGACAATCAAACACGACAGCGCGGAAAAGATTCAAGTTTCCCAACACAAAAACAAACAAAGTCAAAACTTTTCAAATCCAAAAATAAAGCATGGAAAGAGGAAGACGAAGAACCAACCTGCAGTGAAGAGGGAATGATAAAACGATCAAGGGGCTGAAGCAACAACCGAAGAAACACCAACGATCGCCTTCTTAAGTAAGGGAAAGTGTAGCACCACAAATGAACCAGAAAATGAAGAAGAAAGGTGAAAGAAGAAACTGAAGCAAAGCCTTTAGGAATTCAAAATGAAAAGTGGAGGAGGGAAATGGCAAGAAAAGAGTTAAATGAGCTTTAAAACCCTCGCACGTTTCCAAGAAGATATGCAGATACCAAAAACGCGCGTGGCGGTTAAAGAAAGCGGAACAAAACGTTCTGCATTCAAATCCACTAAAAAAAGGAGTTCTACAAAAACCAACAAAGAATGCTCAGGCTCAGCTTCTCCAAAAGAGGTCAAAAGTCGGCTAAAAGACACGACCTCAAAAGAAAGACCAAGCTCAAGCTGGGGCACTATTCATGCCCTGGGTCGAGTTGTTCAACCCGATCACCCGACCTCTTCCCAAAGAGTTCGGCCAAATCGCTACAGAGGCCCAAGTTGGCCCAAACAAAGGAACACGGCCCAAATCTAAAGGCAGCCAAAGCCTAGAAAGATAAGGCGGTTCCCCTAAAAAGATAAGATGACTTCACTCAAAGATAAGATAAGATAACTATCTTATCTCCAGAAAGGTCACTCTACACCATTATAAATACACTGGAGCACCCAGGTAGAACTCATACTTTGATTCTACCAAAAACCTGCTTAAAGCCCATGCCTTAAGCATCAGAGTCTCTTGCAGGTACCACCACCCTCCGGTGACGAAGGATCAGCAGCACCGCCAAGTCCAACAAGTCGGATGCAACAGCTCCGACCCCAACAACAGATCTCATCCGAGATCGACCTTCAGTTTCAGGTAACCCTCGGAACAACTAGCATTAGTGAAAACCAAACCAACTAACAATCCTAATCACAATATCGAATGGACATCTATGACTCAAGGTCACCTAATTATCAATTTCAAGTGAAGAGTGTGAAAAACTATACAAAAATTATAAGAGACATTTTATCAAACACCTAGCATGCTGCCGAACGAAAATTGAGTGTCGGTAAAGAATTTCACAAATAAATTCTCGTTGCAATTATAGTTCTAAACCAACAAGCAATTCCTCAATTAAAAATTTGTTTGTCACAAGTACAAATCCCAATAAAAATAAACCGAAGTATTTAAACCTCGGGTCGTCTCTCAAGGAATTGCAGGGAAGTGTTCTTGTTATTGGCTAGGTAGGAATGTTTTGGGGTTTTGAAATAATGAACAAGAAATGTAAATAGCAAAAAAATAAACGAATAACTAAGAAAGCTCTTGGCAAAGTATGAGAACTAGAAGTCTCATCCTTGTTATCCTTATCAATTCTGATAAAAATTGTTCATTGCTCCACTTAGTTAACCTCTAGCTATGAAGGAAAGCCAAGTGGATATCAACTTGAGACCACAAGTCCTAGTCAAATCATAGTAAAAGACTAGCTTTAGTGGCATTCAAGTCAACTAGCAACTTCCAATTATGAATCAACAAGAGAGTTTGATAACTCAAGAGTCACTAATTACTCAACACAATCCAAGAGAAGGAAACCTAGCTCTTAACTAAAAGAGACATTTCATCAAACACATAGAAGGCAATAAAGGTAAACATCATAAATTGCAAGAATTAAAGGAAGCTATGACTAAAAAGGCAATAAATTAACAATAAAAAACCAAAGCAAATATGAGAAGACAAGGAAATCATAAATTGCATTGAAAGGAAATGGAAATCAACATAAGAGTTCATAAACTAAAATTAACAATATAAAGGAACTACAAAAGAAGTAAATTTCTAGAACAAATAAAAGAGAGAGGGAAATTAAAGCAAGAGAAGAAGTAGATCTAGATCTAAAAGGAAAATAAAACTAAGAACCCTAATCTAGAGAGAGGAAAGAGCCCCTCTCTCTCTAGAATTCTACATCTCTCTCTAAAACTAAGTGTATCAATGATCCCCTCACCTCAACTCCTCTTGAATTCAGTATGTAATAGGCTCAGAAATGAGTTGGATTTGGGGCTCGGAAGGTCACGCGTACGCGTCACTTGGCTTTTTACTATCCACGTGTACGCGTTCGCCATGTGACTTCATCATCCACGCGTGCGCGTATGTTACGCGTGCACGTCGGTGTCAGCACTCCAAATCCTTGATTTCCAATGAGTTCTCCACTTTGCGTGCTTTTCTCTTCACTCCTTTGATCTGTTCCTAGCCTTTTTATCCTGAATTCACTAACAAACACATCAAGGCATCTAGTGGAATCAAAGGTGAATCAAAATTAGCAAATTAAGGCCTAAAAAGTATGTTTTCACATTTAAGCACAAATTAGGAGAAAATCATGAAACCATGCCATTTTCTTGAATAAATGTGAGAAAATATGATAAAATTCCCCAAAATAAGCACAAGATAAACCCTAAAAATGGGGTTTATCACATGCATAAAAGGGAAAATATCATAAATTGTCATAAAAATAAAATCTATACTACCAATTGCATGAGAATAATAACAAAAACTCAAACAAGCATTAAAGAAATATAAAATATCAAAATTGCACTTAAATGAAATTAAAAGTAACAAGAGTGTTCATAAAACTAAAGTGGCATGAAAGATAAATTAATAAAGAAAACTAAGAGATTAAAGACAAGAGAACATAAAAATGTAAATGAAACTATACTAAAACAAGAATCAAAGAGAGAAATCAAAGAGAGAATTAAGCTAAAAATCCTAATTCTAAAGAGAAAGGGGAGCTTCTCTCTCTAGAAAACTAAGCTAAAACATGTAAAAAAAAACTAAACCTAATTGCTCTCTCCTTGCCTCCTCTTGAATTAGGGTTGAAATAGCTTCAGAAATGATTTGGATTGGGTTCTAGAGGCCCAAAATTCGCTGCCAGCGAATTGCATTAAATGAGGTCACGTGCTGGTACTTGTGCGTACGCACAGATGTGCGCATACGCACACTTGCTAAGTTTTCCTCTTGTGCGTACGCACACATAGTTGTGCGTACGCACATTTGCTGAAAAGCTTCAAACTCCATTTCTTCATGAATTCCCCACTTTTACATGCTTTTTCTTCATTCCTTCAATTCAGTCTTTGCCTTACAAGCCTGAAATCACTCAACAAACACATCAAGGCATCAAATGGAATTAAAGTAAATAAATATTAGTAATTAAGGGCCTAAAAAGCATGTTTTCACTTTTAAGCACAATTTAGGGAGAATTTACAAAACCATGCTATTTCATTGAATAAATGCAAGAAAAGTTGATGAAATCCACCCAATTAAAGCAAATAAATACCATGAAATGTGGATTCATTACATCCCCTCACTTAAACAATAGCATGTTCTCATGCTATACTCAAGAAAGAAACAAGAGAGGGATATTACATTTATTCAAAGCAAGGAAACTGCCTATATGCAATCTATCTAAATGAATGCAACTACTTAGTCAAAATAAATCAATTTCCAAGAATACATATATAAACATAAGGGCTAAAGCAATTTTAATCAAATCAAGTCCATAATTGAATTGAGCTATTAAAAAGAGTTTAACAACTTGCAAGAAAGGGGATAATCAAAGGCAAAAACATGTAATTGAGCAATCGAACCCTCACCGAATGTGTATACACTCTAATCTCTCAAGTGTTTAGGGTTGATTTACTCAATTCTCCTCTAATCATGCTTTCTAAGATTTCTTTTTCATCTAACAATCAACAATTATTCAATGCATGCATAAAAGTATCATGAGGACTTTTCATGGTTGTAATGGGGCTAGGATCAAGGTAAGGATGCATATGGTCAAGTGAGCTTGAAATTTGAATCTTTGACTAACTTAAGCTCTCACCTAACCTACAACCTATACAATTCAAATGCGAACCTAACTACCCATTATTCACTTTTTCACATACTCATGCATTCTCTTTTCAATTCACACCTCATATGCATTGTTATTATTACTTTACTTTGGGGCATTTTGTCCCCATTTTATTGCTTTCTTTTTCTCTTTTTTTTTCTTTCCTTTTTTTATAGCATAATATATACAAGAGAGATTAATGCATATGGTTCAACATTCAATGCATGAGTATGTACCCAATTCCCAAGATCTTCAACAAAGCTACAAGATACACTTTTATCTCAACCAATGTTCCCAAGCTTCTCCACACTTATATGATGCACACTCTCACTAGCCTAAGCTAATCAAAGATCCAAATTAAGGATATTTATTGTTTTTCACTTAAGGGTAGTGATATGCTAAAATTCACAACAAAAGGGGATTAAAATTGGCTCAAATTTGGTTAACAAAGAAAGATAAAAGGGTAGACTATTTGGGTAAATGAGCCATTTGAAATAAAAGCCTCAATCATATAAATTCATATATACATCAAGCAATGGACATAAAGAATTAAACAAATCAAAGATTGCAATCATAAAAAGAGAAGAAGACACACAAGAATGAAAATAGTGGTTATATGATGTAATCATACAATTAGGTTCAATACTCACATGCTTATGTGTTCTTAGCTCAAAAACATGTTCCACAATATATTTTCAAGTAGGTTTCAATGAAAAATATTCACTCAAATCAATTGGGATGTTAATGCCATATTAAGAATGTTTTTCTTGGAAAGTTTCATTATTTTAACTAAGCTTACTATACATGAAAGGAAATGCAATAAATCAAGAAAAAAATAATTAAAGCTCTAAGATATATACAAACTAAGAAAAATAAAATGTGAAAGTGTTTAGGATTAGAATTTGTCACCCAAGATTGCCGATCGGTGATGACCTCCCCACACTTAAAGATTTGCACCGTCCGCGGTGCATCCAAAGATGAGAAAGGGGGTATGGCGACTTCACGAATTGTCTTAAGTTAGGTGGAAAGTTTATGTTAATTAAGGATTCAGATTTTAGTCCACTTGGCCAAATACAATCCTACCTTGACCCTAACCCCATTATAACCCTTAAAAGACCTCTTGATTTGTGTATTGGTGCATTAAATTTTGTTGATTGTTAGATGAAGAGCAAGCTAGAGAAAGCAAGATTAGTAGAGAATTGAGAGAATTGACCCTAGCCACTTGAGAGTTAGAGTGATATACACTACCAGTAAGGGTTCAATGCTTAATTCTATGTTCCCTACTTTCATGAGCTATCTTCTTCTTGCAAGTTACTTATATTGTATTTTGTGATTTGAATTAGTGAAATCCAGTTCATATTTATTCTTGAAAGATTTATTTACTTTTTCACCAAGTAGGTAGAAACATTTTTGCATGTAGTTGCATTCATATAGATAGGTTGCATCTCATACATTCTATTATTCCTCTTCCCTATACCTAATTCTTTTCCTCATTTCTTGTTTCTTTTCTTCCTTCTTCTTCCTTTTCTTACTTTCTTCTTCTCATCTTTTTCACCTCCATTCTATTTTATTTAATTTATTTGCATACTTTCTTCCATTGCATTTTAATTTTTTGCATCCTTTTATTTTCTTTTCTAAATTTATTAATTTTTCCATTGGTGTTACTTGTTCATATTCCACTGTTGTGTCTTTTCTGGTATTATTTTGGTACTCAGTGACTTGTTTTACACTGTTGGGTAGTATTGTTTAAGTCAATGCTATTCTTTTATGATATTTGTATTAATTTTGCATTGACATGAATTTATATTATCTTGCACTCTCTTTCCCATTGTTGCAAATTTTTGCACTCTTGCTTTGCCATGTACTTCTACTGTTTTCTCACTTGCATGTTGTAGCTACCATGTAATTGAGACCCTTATTATCTGGCATTAAGACCCATATTTTATTTATTTTCTATCTTTATTTTTGGGTTATTTTTCTTCTTTTCCCTCTTCTTTCAGGATGGCCACCACGAAGGGAGAGGAAAAGCTTCTTAATGGGAAGACAAACAAGTCCACCTGCACAATCTTTGGAGAAAGGCATCAGTTGGAGCAGCCCATCCACTTGTACATCTTAGCATGCACCGATGACGGTGCAATCTTTAAGTGTGGGGAGGTCGACACCGATCTCCATGGGTTAGTACTTTCTTGTCTCAACACCAATGTTTAAATTTTCTTTGTAGCTAGTTGTTGCATTTGCATATTTATTTGATTTTGTGCATATTTTACCACTTGGTTAAAGTAATATTTTCTTTTTCAAGAAATTTTTATAGTATTTCACTAATTTGAATAAAACTTTTTGAAAAACTTGTTTGAAGAAATATTATTTTGGAACATAGCTTAGAGCTCGAACACACAAAACCAGTGAGATTTTGAGCCTATTTGATTGGTTGCATTCTATCAACCAATATTTTATTTTTGATGTGTGTTTCTCTCTCTAAAATTGTGATCTTTGTCTTGCTTAATTCTATATTTCCATTGTTTGATGTATGCATGCACTGATATGATTGAGGCCTTTGTTTCACTAAGTTTACATACCCATATGGCCTTACCCTTTCATTATCCTTTGCAAACCAATTTAAGCCTAATATACTGATGAGCGGATAATTTGTACGCTTTTTGGCATTGTTTTTAGTATGTTTTTAGTATGATCTAGTTAGATTTTAGTATATTTTTATTAGTTTTTAGTTAAAATTCACTTTTCTGGACTTTACTATGAGTTTGTGTGTTTTTCTGTGATTTCAGGTATTTTCTGGCTGAAATTGAGGGACCTGAGCAAAAATCTGATTCAGAGACTAAAAAGGACTACAGATGCTGTTGGATTCTGACCTCCCTGCACTCGAAGTGGATTTTCTGGATCTACAGAAGCCCAATTGGCGCGCTCTCAACGGCGTTGGAAAGTAGACATCCTGGGCTTTCCAGCAATATATGATAGTCCATACTTTGCCCAAGATTTGATGGCCCAAACCGGCGTTCAAAGTCACCTTCAGAATTCCCAGCGTTAAACGCCGGAACTGGCACAAGAATGGGAGTTAAACGCCCAAACTGGCACCAAAGCTGGCGTTTAACTCCAAGAGGAGTCTCTACACGAAAATGCTTCATTGCTCAGCCCAAGCACACACCAAGTGGGCCCGGAAGTGGATTTTTATGTCATTTACTCATCTCTGTAAACCCTAGGCTACTAGTTCTCTATAAGTAGGACCTTTTACTATTGTATTGACATATCGAGGGGTAGCTATCTTTGTTCTGTTGCTATCTTAGATCTTTGGGAGGCTGGCCATTCGGCCATGCCTAGACCTTGTTCTTATGTATTTTCAACGGTGGAGTTTCTACACACCATAGATTAAGGTGTGGAGCTCTGCTGTACCTCGAGTATTAATGCAATTACTATTGTTCTTCTATTCAATTCCGCTTGTTCTTGTTCCAAGATATCACTTGTTCTTCAACTTGATGAATGTGATGATCCGTGACACTCATCACCATTCTCACCTATGAACGTGTGACTGACAACCACCTCCGTTCTACCTTAGATTGGGTGAATATCTCTTGGATTCCTGATACACGATGCATGGTTGATCGCCTGACAACCGAGCGCTCGCCTGACAACCGAGCCAGCCATTTCGTGAGATCAGAGTCTTCGTGGTATAGGCTAGAACTGATGGCGGCATTCAAGAGAATCCGGAAGGTCTAACATTGTCTGTGGTATTCTGAGTAGGATTCAATGATTGAATGACTGTGACGTGCTTCAAACTCCTGAAGGTGGGGCGTTAGTGACAGACGCAAAAGAATCACTGGATTCTATTCCGGCCTGACTGAGAACCGACAGATGGATAGCCGTGCCGTGACAGGGTGCGTTGAACATTTCCACTGAGAGGATGGGAGGTAGCCACTGACAACGGTGAAACCCTTGCATAAGCTTGCCATGGAAAGGAGTAAGAAGGATTTGATGAAGACAGTAGGAAAGCAGAGAGACGGAAGGGACACAGCATCTTCATGCGCTTATCTGAAATTCCCACCAATGAATTACATAAGTATCTCTATCTTTATCTTTATGTTTTATTCGTATATCACCCATATCCATTTGAGTTTGCCTGACTAAGATTTACAAGGTGACCATAGCTTGCTTCATACCAACAATCTCTGTGGGATCGACCCTTACTCGCGTAAGGTTTATTACTTGGATGACCCAGTACACTTGCTGGTAAGTTGTGCGAAGTTGTGTTTATGCCATGGTATTGAACACCAAGTTTTTGGATTCATTACCGGAGATTATTTGAGATTGTGAAAAGTATTGATCACAATTTCGGATACCAAGTTTTTGGCGCCGTTGCCGGGGATTGTTGAGTTTGGACAACTGACGGTTCATCTTGTTGCTTAGATTAGGTATTTTTTTTCAGAGTTCTTAAGAATGAATTCTAGTGTTTCATGATGATCTGTTGAAGTCTAGCTGGCTATGAAGCCATGTCTAATTCCATTGGACCGAGGTTTCAACTTATCATCACAAGAGCTTGTTGATTTCTATCAATCTTGCTGTTGGAGCAGTGATCTGCTAAGTCTTGGCTGGCCATTGGCCATGTCTAGTGTTTTGGACCGAAGCTTTCTTTGAAAGCTTGGTTGGCTGTGAAGCCATGTCTAATTCCTGGACCGGAGTCTTAGACTAAACATTGCATGATTCCTGGAATTCTCATTAAGAATTTTGATACCTTTATTTTCTTTTTCCACTCAATTTTCGAAAATCCAAAAAAATTTACAAATCAAAAAAATCCAAAAATTTCTTGTTTGAGTCTAGAATAAGTTTGGTGTCAATTGCATGCATTCATTCATGTGTCCTAAGTGATTTTCAAGTTATTCTTGATGATTTACTTGCCCTGATCTTTGAATTCTCTTGACTTGAGTGTTTATGTGTCTCATATGCATTCTCATTTTGTTAGTGTCAGTAGTATACAAACTGCTAAGTTTGGTATCTTGCATGCATTGTTATTTGATTTTAGTGCATTTTGATTATTCTTTATTATTAAAAATCCAAAAATATTTTTAATTTGTGTCTTTTCAAGTCAATAATACAGAGAATTGAAGATTCAGAACACACAGCAGAGGAACTACACAGAAAAAGCTGGGCATTCAAAATGCCCAGTGAAGAAGACAGACTGGCGTTTAAACGCCAGCCAGGGTGCCTGGCTGGGCGTTTAACGCCCAAAAGGGTAGAGTTTTGGGCGTTAAACGCCAGAATGTGCACCATTCTGGGCGTTTAACGCCAGGATGGCACAAGAGGGAAGATTTTGTTTTCAAATCAATTTTTTTTAAGTTTTCAAAATCTTTTCAAAATCAAATCTTTTTCAAATCAAATATTTTCAATCAAATCTTTTTCAAAATCAATTTCCTTCTATTTTGAAAAATACTTGCTATCAATTAATGATTTGATTCAACATTTCAAGTATGTTGCCTTTTCTGTTGAGAAAGGTTTAATGTTTGAATCATATCTTTTCTTGTTAGCTAAGTTATTAATTTTTAAAATAAAATCTTTTTTTTAAAAAAAATGTTTTTCAAAACATATCTTCTCAATCACATCTTTTTTTAAAAACCAATCATATCTTCTTAACCACATCTTTTTCAAAATAGTTTTCAATCAAATCTTTTTGATTTCTAATTTCAAAATCTTTTTCAAAAATTCACTTTACTTCTTTCTCAATCATGGTTTTCGAAAATCAATCAAAGTTTTTCAAAATGTTTTCAAAATCTTTTACTTAATTTTTGAATACTACTTCCCTTCTTCTCACATCCTTCTATTTATGGACTAACACTATTCCTTAAATCACAATTCGAACTCCATCTTTCTTGATAAGTTCGAATTTTCTACCTCTGTCTTCCATTTTCCTTTTCCACTGACACCTTAAGGAATCTCTATACTGTGACATAGAGGATTCCACATTTTCTTGTTCTCTTCTCTTTCTTATGAGCAGGAGCAAGGACAAAAGCATTCTTGTTGAGGCTGATTCTGAACCTGAAAGGACCTTGAAGAGAAAGCTAAGAGAAGCCAAGGCACAACTCTCTGTAGAGGACCTAACAGAAATCTTCAAAGAAGAAGAACCCATGGCAGCCGAAAACAACAACAATGCCAACAATGCAAGGAAGGTGCTGTGTGACTTTACTGCACCTACTCCCGATTTCTATGGGAGAAGCATCTCTATCCCTGCGATTGAAGCAAACAACTTTGAGCTTAAGCCTCAATTAGTTTCTCTAGAGCAACAGAATTGCAAGTTCCATGGACCTCCATTGGAAGATCCTCATCAGTTCTTAGCTGAATTCTTGCAAATCTGTGACACTGTCAAGACTAATGGGATTGACCCTGAGGTCTACAGACTTATGCTATTCCCTTTTGCTATAAGAGACAGAGCTAGGACATGGTTGGACTCTCAACCTAAAGAAAGCCTGAACTCTTGGGAAAAGCTAGTCAATGCCTTCTTGGCAAAGTTCTTTCCACCTCAGAAATTGAGTAAGCTTAGAGTGGAAGTCCAAACCTTCAGACAGAAGGAAGGAGAATCCCTCTATGAAGCTTGGGAAAGATACAAACAATTAATCAGAAAGTATCCCTCTGACATGCTTTCTGAATGGAGCATCATAGGTATTTTCTATGATGGTCTCTCTGAACTATCCAAGATGTCTTTGGATAGCTCTGCTGGAGGATCTCTTCATCTGAAGAAGACGCCTACAGAAGCTCAAGAGCTGATTGAAATGGTTGCAAATAACCAATTCATGTACACTTCTGAAAGGAATCCTGTGAACACTGGGACTAATCAGAAGAAAGGAGTTCTTGAGATTGACACTCTAAATGCCATATTGGCTCAGAACAAAATATTGACTCAACAAGTTAATATGATTTCTCAAAGTCTGTCTGGAATGCAAAATGCACCAAGCAGTACTAAGGAGGCTTCATCTGAGGAAGAAGCTTATGATCCTGAGAACCCTTCAATGGAAGAGGTGAATTACATGGGAGAACCCTATGGAAACACCTATAATCCTTCATGGAGAAACCATCCAAATCTCTCATGGAAGGATCAACAGAGACCTCAACAAGGTTTCAACAACAATAATGGTGGGAGAAACAGGTTTAGCAATAGCAAGCCTTTTCCATCATCTTCTCAGCAACAGACAGAGAGTTCTAAGCAGAACCACTCTGACTTAGCAACCATGGTCTCTGATCTAATCAAAACCACTCAAAGTTTTATGACTGAAACAAGGTCCTCCATTAGAAATTTGGAGGCACAAGTGGGTCAGCTGAGCAAGAAAATTGCTGAACTCCCTCCTAGTACTCTTCCAAGCAATACAGAAGAAAATCCAAAAGGAGAGTGCAAAGCCATCAACATGGCCGAATTTGGAGAGGAGGGAGAGGTAGTGAACGCCACTGAGGAAGACCTCAATGGACGTCCACTGACCTCCAATGAGTTCCCCAATGAGGAACCATGGGAATCTGAGGCTCAAAATGAGACCATAGAGATTACATTGAACTTACTTCCGCCATTCATGAGCTCTGATGAGTATTCTTCCTCTGAAGAGGATGAGTATGTCACTGAAGAGCAAGTTGCTAAATACCTTGGAGCAATCATGAAGCTAAATGACAAGTTATTTGGAAATGAGACTTGGGAGGATGAACCCCCTTTGCTCACCAAGGAACTGGATGACTTGTCTAGGCAGAAATTACCTCAAAAGAGACAAGATCCTGGGAAGTTTTCAATACCTTGTACCATAGGCGCCATGACCTTCAAGAAGGCCTTGTGTGACTTAGGGTCAAGTGTAAACCTCATGCCTCTCTCTGTAATGGAGAAGCTAGGGATCTTTGAGGTGCAAGCTGCAAAAATCTCACTAGAGATGGCAGACAATTCAAGAAAACAAGCTCATGGACTTGTAGAGGATGTTCTGGTAAAAGTTGAAGACCATTACATCCCTGCTGATTTCATAGTCCTAAAGACTGGGAAGTGCATGGATGAATCCATCATCCTTGGCAGACCCTTCCTAGCCACAGCAAAAGCTGTGATTGATGTTGATAGAGGAGAATTGATCATTCAAGTGAATGAAGAATCCTTTGTGTTTGAGGCTCAAGGATATCCCTCTGTCATCATGGAGAGGAAGCATGAAGAGCTTCTCTCAAAACAGAGTCAAACAGAGCCCCCACAGTCAAACTCTAAGTTTGGTGTTGGGAGGCCACAACCAACTTCTAAGTTTGGTATTGAACCCCCACATTCAAACTCTAAGTTTGGTGTTGGGAGGTTCCAACATTGCTCTGAGCATCTGTGAGGCTCCATGAGAGCCCTCTGTCAAGCTACTGACATTAAAAGAGCGCTTGTTGGGAGGCAACCCAATGTTATATTTTATATATTTTTCTTTGTTATTTTATGTTTTCTGTAGGTTGATGATCATGAGAATTCACAAAATCAATGAAAAAAGCAAAAACAGAATGAAAAACAGGAAGAAAAATAGCACACCCTGGAGGAAGAACCTACTGGTGTTTAAACGCCAGTAAGGTTAGCAGATGGGCGTTTAACACCCAGTCTGGCACCATTCTGGGCGTTTAACGCCAGAAAGGGGCACCAGACTGGCATTAAATGCCAGAAAAGGGCAAGCACTTGGCGTTAAATGCCAGAAATGGGCACTAGCCCGGCGTTTAACGCCAGAATTGGATAAAAACGCATTTTTGCATGCCATTTGGTGCAGGGATGACTTTTCCTTGACACCTCAGTATCTGTGGACCCCACAGGATCCCCACCTACCCTACCACTCTCTCTCTTCTTCACCCATTCACCAATCACCTCAACACCTCTTCCCCAAAAACCCTTCACCTATCAAATCCCATCTTTCTCTTCACCACTCACATCCATCCTTCATAAAACCCCACATACCTCACCCTTCAAATTCAAACCACTTTCCCTCCCAAACCCACCCATACATGACCGAACCATAACCTTCCCCACCCCTATATAAACCCATCTTCACTCCTTCATTTTCACACAACCTAAACACTACTTCTTCCCCTTTGGCCGAACCACAAAGCCCGCTCCATCTCCCTCATTTCTTCTTCTTCTACTCCCTTCTTTCTTCTTTTGCTCGAGGACGAGCAAACCTTTTAAGTTTGGTGTGGTAAAAGCATTGCTTTTTGTTTTTCCATAACCATTTATGGCATCCAAGGCCGGAGAAACCTCTAGAAAGAGGAAAGGGAAGGCAAAAACTTCCACCTCCGAGTCATGGGAGATGGAGAGATTCATCTCAAGGGTGCATCAAGACCACTTCTATGAATTTGTGGCCTTGAAGAAAGTGATCCCCGAGGTTCCTTTCAAACTCAAAAAGGGTGAATATTCGGAGATCAGACATGAGATCCGAAGAAGAGGTTGGGAAGTTCTTACCAACCCCATTCAACAAGTCGGAATCTTAATGGTTCAAGAGTTCTATGCCAATGCATGGATCACCAAGAACCATGATCAAAGTGTGAACCCGGAAGAATTGGCTTACTATGGTTCGGGGAAAATACTTGGATTTTAGTCCGGAAAATGTAAGGTTGGCATTCAACTTGCCCAAGATGCAAGGAGATGAACATCCTTACACTAGAAGGGTCAACTTTGATCAAAGGTTGGACCAAGTCCTCACAGTCATTTGTGAAGAGGGCGCCCAATGGAAGAGAGATTCAAGAGGAAAGCCGGTTCAATTGAGAAGGCATGACCTCAAACCCGTGGCTAGAGGATGGTTGGAGTTTATCCAACGCTCAATCATTCCCACTAGCAACCGGTCCGAAGTTACTATAGACCAGGCTATCATGATTCATAGCATCATGATTGGAGAAGAAATAAAAGTTCATGAGGTTATAGCTCAAGAACTTTATAAGGTGGCGGACAAGTCCTCTACCTTGGCAAGGTTAGCCTTTCCTCACCTCATTTGTCACCTCTGTTATTCGGTTGGAGTTGACATAGAGGGAGACATCCCCATTGATGAGGACAAGCCCATCACTAAGAAGAGGATGGAGCACACAAGAGATCCCACTCATCATGAGATCCCTGAGATTCCTCAAGGGATGCACTTTCCTCCACAAAATTATTGGGAGCAACTAAACACCTCCCTAGGAGAATTGAGTTCCAACATGGGACAACTAAGGGTGGAGCACCAAGGACATTCCATTCTCCTCCATGAAATTAGAGAAGATCAAAGAATCATGAGAGAGGAGCAACAAAGACAAGGAAGAGACATTGAGGAGCTCAAGCACTCCATAGGATCTTCAAGAAGAACAAGCCGCCATCACTAAGGTGGACCCGTTCTTTAATTTCCTTGTTCTTTATTTTTCTGTTTTTCAAAAATTATGCTTATGTTTATCTATGTTTGTGTCTTGTGATCATTAGTGTCTTAGTGTCTATGCCTTAAAGTTATGAATGTCCTATGAATCCATCACCTTTCTTAAATGAAAAATGTTCTTAATTGAAAAAGAAAAGAATTGCATGAATTTTGAATTTTATAACAGTTTAATTATTTTGATGTGGTGGCAATATTTTTGTTTTCTGAATGTATGCTTAAACAGTGCATATGTCTTTTTGAATTTGTGGTTCATGAATGTTGGCTCTTGAAAGAATGATGAAAAAGGAGACATGTTACTGAGGATCTGAAAAATCATAAAAATGATTCTTGAAGCAAGAAAAAGCAGTGAATACAAAAAAAAAAGAAAAAAAACGAAAAAAAGAGAAAAGAAAACGAAAAAAAGAGAGAGAAAAGAAAAAAAAAATAAAAATTGTGATCCAAGGCAAAAAGAGTGTGCTTAAGAACCCTGAACACCTCTAATTGGGGACTCTAGCAAAGCTGAGTCACAATCTGAAAAGGTTCACCCAATTAGGTGTCTGTGGCATGTCTGTATCCGGTGGTAATACTGGAAGACAGAGTGCTTTGGGCCACAGCCAAGACTCAATAATTAGCTGTGTTCAAGAATCATCATACCTAACTAGGAGAATCAATAACACTATCTGGATTCTG
Source organism: Arachis hypogaea (assembly GCF_003086295.3). Taxonomy (NCBI): domain Eukaryota; kingdom Viridiplantae; phylum Streptophyta; class Magnoliopsida; order Fabales; family Fabaceae; genus Arachis; species Arachis hypogaea. Next base: position 56,828,745 of record NC_092036.1, read on the forward strand.
AGTTCCTAAAGAAGCCAATCATTCTGAATTTCAAAGGATAGAGTGAGATGCCAAAACTATTCAGAGGCAAAAAGCTAAAAGCCCCGCTCATCTAATTAATACTGATCTTCATAGATGTTTTTGGAATTCATTGCATATTCTCTTCTTTTTATCTTATTTGATTTTCAGTTGCTTGAGGACAAGCAACAATTTAAGTTTGGTGTCGTGATGAGCGGATAATTTGTACGCTTTTTGGCATTGTTTTTAGTATGTTTTTAGTATGATCTAGTTAGTTTTTAGTATATTTTTATTAGTTTTTAGTTAAAATTCACTTTTCTGGACTTTACTATGAGTTTGTGTGTTTTTCTGTGATTTCAGGTATTTTCTGGCTGAAATTGAGGGACCTGAGCAAAAATCTGATTCAGAGACTAAAAAGGACTGCAGATGCTGTTGGATTCTGACCTCCCTGCACTCGAAGTGGATTTTCTGGAGCTACAGAAGCCCAATTGGTGCGCTCTCAACGGCGTTGGAAAGTAGACATCCTGGGCTTTCTAGAAATATATGATAGTCCATACTTTGCCCAAGATTTGATGGCCCAAACCGGCGTTCAAAGTCACCTTCAGAATTCCTAGCGTTAAACGCCGGAACTGGCACAAGAATGGGAGTTAAACGCCCAAACTGGCACCAAAGCTGGCGTTTAACTCCAAGAGGAGTCTCTACACGAAAATGCTTCATTGCTCAGCCCAAGCACACACCAAGTGGGCCCGGAAGTGGATTTTTATGTCATTTACTCATCTCTGTAAACCCTAGGCTACTAGTTCTCTATAAGTAGGACCTTTTACTATTGTATTGACATATCGGGGGGTAGCTATCTTTGTTCTGATGCTATCTTAGATCTTTGGGAGGCTGGCCATTCGGCCATGCCTAGACCTTGTTCTTATGTATTTTCAATGGTGGAGTTTCTACACACCATAGATTAAGGTGTGGAGCTCTGCTGTACCTCGAGTATTAATGCAATTACTATTGTTCTTCTATTCAATTCCGCTTGTTCTTGTTCCAAGATATCACTTGTTCTTCAACTTGATGAATGTGATGATCCGTGACACTCATCACCATTCTCACCTATGAACGTGTGACTGACAACCACCTCCGTTCTACCTTAGATTGGGTGAATATCTCTTGGATTCCTGATACACGATGCATGGTTGATCGCCTGACAACCGAGCGCTCGCCTGACAACCGAGCCAGCCATTTCGTGAGATCAGAGTCTTCGTGGTATAGGCTAGAACTGATGGCGGCATTCAAGAGAATCCGGAAGGTCTAACATTGTCTGTGGTATTCTGAGTAGGATTCAATGATTGAATGACTGTGACGTGCTTCAAACTCCTGAAGGTGGGGCGTTAGTGACAGATGCAAAAGAATCACTGGATTCTATTCCAGCCTGACTGAGAACCGACAGATGGATAGCCGTGCCGTGACAGGGTGCGTTGAACATTTCCACTGAGAGGATGGGAGGTAGCCACTGACAACGGTGAAACCCTTGCATAAGCTTGCCATGGAAAGGAGTAAGAAGGATTGGATGAAGACAGTAGGAAAGCAGAGAGACGGAAGGGACACAGCATCTTCATGCGCTTATCTGAAATTTCCACCAATGAATTACATAAGTATCTCTATCTTTATCTTTATGTTTTATTCGTATATCACCCATATCCATTTGAGTTTGCCTGACTAAGATTTACAAGGTGACCATAGCTTGCTTCATACCAACAATCTCTGTGGGATCGACCCTTACTCGTGTAAGGTTTATTACTTGGACGACCCAGTACACTTGCTGGTTAGTTGTGCCAAGTTGTGTTTATGCCATGGTATTGAACACCAAGTTTTTGGATTCATTACCGGGGATTATTTGAGATTGTGAAAAGTATTGATCACAATTTCGCATGCCATATACCCATTTGTTCTTTACTTTAGCTCATCACTAACTCTAAGCGGAAAACAATAATGTCCCTAATTTGAATCCTTGATTAGCCTAGACTAGTGAGAATACTCATGAAGTAAGTGTGGGGAAAAGTGGGTTTGGAAACGTTTGGTTTGGGAATTGAGTATGTTAGACTTTGTGTGAAAATATAAAAAATGTTAAGAACATGTTTATGCATTCAAAACCTTAATCATATGCATTGAGAAGAAAAAAAAAGCAAGTAACAAAAGGGGACAAAATGCCCCAAAGTAAGTGTTGGAATCAATGCATATATACTGAACTCAAATTTAAGATGCATGAACATGTAGTAAACACAGTTAATGGGAAGTTAGATTTTGTATTTTAATTAAATGAATTGTCTTAAGTTAGGTGGAAATTTATGTTAATTAAGGATTCAGATTTTAGTCCACTTGGCCAAATACAATCCTACCTTGACCCTAACCCCATTACAACCCTTAAAAGACCTCTTGATTTGTGTATTGGTGCATTAAATTTTGTTGATTATTAGATGAAAAGCAAGCTAGAGAAAGCAATATTAGTAGAGAATTGAGAGAATTGACCCTAGACACTTGAGAGTTATAGTGATATACACTACCAGTAAGGGTTCAATGCTTAATTCTATGTTCCCTAGTTTCATGAGCTATCTTCTTCTTGCAAGTTACTTATATTGTATTTTGTGATTTGAATTAGTGAAATCCAGTTAATATTTATTCTTGAAAGATTTATTTACTTTTTCACCAAGTAGGTAGAAACATTTTTGCATGTAGTTGCATTCATATAGATAGGTTGCATCTCATACATTCTATCATTCCTCTTCATCTCTTTATAGTTTCTCTTGAGTTTAGCATGAGGAAATGCTATTGTTTAAGTGTGGAGAGATTGATAAACCACTATTTTATGGTTTATCTTATGCTCAATTGAGTGGTTTTTATCAATTCTTTACTCACTTATTCATACAATTCACATGTTTTATATTTTCCTTCCTGATTTTGTACTATGATTGAAAACATGCTTCTTTGATCTTATATTTGCTTATTATTAATCCTCTCTTATTACCATTAGATGCCTTGATCTGTGTGTTAAGTGATTTCAGGGATTACAGGGCAAGAATGGCTTAGAGGATGGAAAGGAAGCATGCAAAAGTGGAAGGAATACAAGAAGTTGAAGAAACTGCAAAGTTGTCAACCTGACCCTCTCGCACTAAAACGACCATAACTTGAGCTACAGAGGTGCAAATTACGCGGTTTTACTTGCGTTGGAAAGCTAATGTTCGGGCTTCGATTTGATATATAACTTGCCATAGTGGCCGTACAGATAGGCGACGCGAACGCGTCATCCACGCGGACGCGTCGCATCTGCGTGGCAGAATTCGTAAACAGCGAATTCTGGGCTATTTCTGACCCAGTTTCAAGCCCAGAAAACAGGATTAAAGGCTGCAAAGTGGAGGAATGAGAGAGACTTCAAATCATGCTCTCATAATTCATAATTTTAGGACTAGATGTAGTTTTCAGAGAGAGAGGTTCTCTCCTCTCTCTTAGGATTTAGAAATTAGGCTTTTTAGAAACTAAAGATTTAATTTAGCTCTTCATATCAGGTTCAATATTCCTTTATTTTGATCTCTCTTCTACTTTGATATATTTTGATGCTTTTATTTATGTTTGATTTATGTTGCCTAACTGGCTTATGAATATTTTTCATGTTAAATTTTACTACTTTGAATGAATTTGAGGTATTCCAGATATTTATGGTTTTAATTTAGCTTTCTACATTCTTGGCTTTGGTTGATTAATTGGTAACTCTAGAGTTATCAAACTCATTGTTGATTGAAAATTGGATTTCTTCATTTCATTAATTCAAGTTCCAATAACTCTAGGCTTTCCCAAGGAAAGACTAGGACCTGAGGAATCAAAATTAATTCATCCACTTAACTTACCTTCATAGTTAGAGGTTAACAAAGTGGGAGAAAAATCCAATTCTCATCACAATTGATAAGGATAACTAGGATAGGACTTCCAGTTCTTATACCTTGCCAAGAGTTTATTTTACAGTTATTTATTTATTTTTATTGCTTTGAAAATATACCTGTGCCCATTGCCCAAATTCCAAAAACCCCAATTTTACCTTTTTCATAGCCAATAATAAGAACATACCTCCCTGCAATTCCTTGAGAAGACGACCCGAGGTTTAAATACTCGGTTATCAATTTATTTAGGGGTTTGTTACTTGTGACAACCAAAGCGTTTGTACGAAGGGATTTCTGTTGGTTCAGAATCTATATCTACAACGCGACTATTTTTATAAAATTCTTTACTAGCAAAAATCCTGACGTCAGTAAGCTTATGATCCAATTTCACAATTCCTTAATTTCAATGCATCAACTAGATGACTTAAATAAAAATCAATCATAGCAAGCATCACCTAACAAACAATGCATCAACTAAAAACAAATTGCCTAATAATTGATAATGAAATCAAATCACATGGTAGCTACAACATGCGATTTAGAAATCCAAAAATATTCTCAAAGGCAATGTTATGAGTACTTGGTATACACAAAGTTAAAGATGAAGAACTCAATACCAAGCAACAATTTATAACCTCAACAAAGAATTACAACAATAAATATTTATAATAATGATGCTAAAATAGCACCCAATCAGTAATCATCAGCAATATCTCAATAGAATTAGCAAATCAAGGCAATAATCCAACAGTTAGCACCAAAATAGTAAATTAAATAGAAAGTTAAACTAACTTACTAAATAACTAAATAACTAAATAAATAACTAACTAAGTAACCAAAGGGGAGTATGGTGGGTGGTGAATGATAGTGATGGATGATAGTTGGAGGAGGGAAAGAAGAAAGTAGAAGATATGAAAAAAAAGAATAGAGAAGGAGGAAGAAGAAAAGAGAAGGAATGAGTGATGGAGATGCATTGTGCGTATGCACACAAGGCCCTGCATGCGCACAGGTGTAAAATGAGGGTGTGCGCACGCTCAAGTACATAGAATTGTGCATATGCACACACGTATGTGTGCGTACTCACACTAGGATTTTTTTTTTGCTAAAAGGTGATGTATGCGTGCGCACCTGAAGGTGCGTACACACAAAAGGAAAAAAAAGGGTAGGGTGCACACACATAAGCTGGTGCAAGCGCCCTAGACAGAAGGGATGATAAGGAGTGTGCGTACGCACAAAGCTGTGCGCTCACACAGAAAGCTCTCTTCTTTTTTTTTAAGAATATGAAACGTCAAAATTTAATGCCCAATTCTCCATCTGTGCGTATGCACAAAGGTCCGTGCGTACGCACAAAAGGCAAAAAGAGGGGACGCAAACGCACAAAGGTGTACGAATGCTCCAAACAGAAGGGGTGTTAATGAGTGTGCACACACACAGCTAGGTGCGTACGACAGAATGCAGATTTTGAGGGGTGTGCGTACGCACAGGTTTGTGCGCACGTACATGCTCTATTTTTCCAAAAATTTTTCTTCAACTCTATGGTACTAAACTTGAGCTCAACAAACGGTTTCAACTCCAAAGCACCCAGAATTTCACACCCACATAAACCAAACTAAAATGAGGCCCAAAATTTGCTGCCAGCGAATTACATTAAATGAGGTCACGTGCTGGGACTTGTGCGTACGCACAGATACGTATGCATGACTGCACGCTTCCATCTATGCGTATGCACACATAGTTGTGCGTACGCACACTTGCTAAAAAGCTCCAAACTCCATTTCTTCATGAATTCTCCACTTTTACATGCTTTTTCTTCATTCCTTCAATCCCATCTTTGCCTTACAAGCCTAAAATCACTCAACAAACACATCAAGACATCAAATGAAATTAAAGTAAATAAAATTTAGCAATTAAGGGCTTAAAAAGCATGTTTTCACTTTTAAGCACAATTTAGGGAGAATTTACAAAACCATGCTATTTCATTGAATAAATACAAGGAAAGTTGATGAAATCCACCCAATTAGAGCAAATAAATACCATGAAATGTGGATTCATCAAGGGCCTTCCTAACCAAAAGAGCAATCTTGATTCATTGCATTGAGATTCGACGTTAAAAATTAGGAGGGGATGATTGTACAATTGGGAAATAGCGGGTTGAGTTAGTACAAGTTGCGAGTCTATGAAGTAGTTCATCTTTCCCCCCTCTTCTTCCTCATCAAGTATATCTACGGGTTCATCTTCTACGTCCTTACCAGTAGATACAAGGTTAAATTAATAGGGATCAATCATTGGGTCTCCAACCGAAGAACCCTGATGGCTTTCAAAATCAGCTTGCTACATGCTTTTTAATAGTATACATTAATATCCTCAAGATTTGACCTATCATTATTGTCTTTATGTAGTATGTTTAGATCAACCATCAATATTCTAATATTTTTGTTTCTCACAAACCCACCTAACTGGGTGTCTGATAAACCACTATTTTATGGTTTATCTTGTGCTTAATTGAGTTGATTTTATCAACTCTTTACCCACTTATTCATATGATTTGCATGTTTTATATTTTCCTTCCTAATTTTGTGCTATGATTGAAAACATGCTTCTTTGGCTTTTATTTCCTTTTATTTAATTCTCTCTTATTACCATTAGATGCCTTGATATGTGTGTTAAGTGATTTCAGGAATTACAGGACAGGAATGGCTTAGAGGATGGAAATGAAGCATGCAAAAGTGGAAGGAATACAAGAAGTTGAAGGAACTGAAAAGCTGTCAGCCTGACCCTCTCGCACTAAAACGATCATAACTTGAGCTACAGAGGTTCAAATGATGCGGTTCCACTTGCGTTGGAAAGTGGTGCACGAAATCACAATCACACTTTTGCAATTCCGCACAACTAACCAGCAAGTGCACTGGGTCGTCCAAGTAATACCTTACGTGAGTAAGGTCGATCCGACGGAGATTGTCAGCTTGAAGCAAGCTATGGTTATCTTGTAACTCTTAATCAGGATATCAATAATTCTCAGATTTAAGTGTAATAAGTAAAAGAACATGAAATAAATACTTGTTTTGCAGTAATGGAGAACAGGTTGAGGTTTTGGAGATGATATATCTTCTAAATCTCTACTTTCCTACTGTCTTCTTCTTCATGCACGCAATGCTCCTTCCATGGCAAGCTGTATGTAGGGTTTCACCGTTGTCAATGGCTACCTCCCATCCTCTCAATGAAAATGTTCAACGCACCCTGTCACGGCACAGCTAATCATCTGTCGGTTCTCAATCAGGTTGGAATAGAATCCAGTGATTCTTTTGCGTCTGTCACTAACGCCCAGCCTTCAGGAGTTTGAAGCTCGTCATAGTCATTCAATCATTGAATCCTACTCAGAATACCACAGACAAGGTTTAGACCTTCCGGATTCTCTTGAATGCCGCCATCAGTTCTAGCTTATACCACGAAGATTTCGATTAAGGGATCCAAGAGATATCTACTCAATCTAAGGTAGAACGGAGGTGGTTGTCAGGCACACGTTCATAGGTGAGAATGACGATGAGTGTCATGGATCATCGTATTCATCAAGTTTAGGAACAAGTGATATCTTAGAATAGAAGCAAGCATGATTGAATGAAAAACAGTAGTAATTGCATTAATCCATCAAGACACAGCAGAGCTCCTCACCCCCAACCATGGGGTTTAGAGACGCATGCTATAGATACAATGAGAAATGTGTAAAGTGTCATAAGGTACAGATACAATATCAAAAGGTCTTATTAATAGTGAACTAGTAACCTAGGGTATACAGAAATGAGTAAATGACGTAAAAATCCACTTCCTGGGTCCACTTGGCGTGTGCTTGGGCTGAGCATTGAAGCTTTCATGTGTAGAGACTTTTTCTAGAGTTAAACGCCAGCTTTTATGCCAGTTTGGGCGTTTAACTCCAATTTTTGTGCCAGTTCCGGCGTTAAACGCCGGGAATTCTGAAGCTGATTTGCAACGCCAGTTTGGGCCATCAAATCTCGGGCAAAGGATGGACTATTATACATTGTTGAAAAGCCTAGAATGTCTATTTACAACGCAATTGAGAGAGCGCCAATTGGGCTTCTGTAGCTCCAGAAAATCCACTTAGAGTGCAGGGAGGTCAGAATCCAACAGCATCTGCAGTTCTTTTCAGCCTCTGAATCAGATTTTTGCTCAGGTCCCTCAATTTCAGCCAGAAAATACCTGAAATCACAGAAAAACACACAAACTCATAGTAAAGCCCAAAAAAGTGAATTTTAACTAAAAACTAATAAAAATATAACAAAAACTAACTAAAATATACTAAAAACATACTAAAAACAATGCCAAAAAGCGTATAAATTATTCGCTCATCACAACACCAAACTTAAATTGTTGCTTGTCCCCAAGCAACTGAAAATCAGAATAGAATAAAAAGAAGAGAATATACTATAGACTCCAAAATATCAAAGAAACTTAGCTCCAATTAGATGAGCGAGACTAGTAGCTTTTTGCTTCTGAACAGTTTTGGCATCTCACTTTATCCTTTGAAGTTTAGAATGATTGGCATCTATAGGAACTCAGAACTCAGATAGTGTTATTGATTCTCCTAGTTAAGTATGATGATTCTTGAACATAGCTACTTTATGAGTCTTGGCTGTGGCCCAAAGCACTCTGTCTTCCAGTATTACCACCGGATACATACATGCCACAGACACATGACTGGGTGAACCTTTTTAGATTGTGACTCAGCTTTGCTAGAGTCCCCAATCAGAGGTGTCCAGGGTTCTTAAGCACACTCTTTTTGCCTTGGATCACAACTTTATATATTTTTTTCTCTTTTTTTTGTATTCACTGCTTTTTCTTGCTTCAAGAATCAATTTGATGATTTTTCAGATCCTCAATAACATTTCTCCTTTTCCATCATTCTTTCAAGAGCCAACAATTTTAACATTCTTAAACAACAAATTCAAAAGACATATGCACTGTTCAAGCATTCATTCAGAAAACAAAAAGTATTGTCACCACATCAAACTAATTCAACTAGTTTCAAAGATGAATTCGAAATCCTGTACTTTTTGTTCTTTTGTGATTAAAGCATTTTTCATTTAAGAGAGGTGATGGATTCATAGGACATTCATAGCTTTAAGACATGAACCTTAAATTTTATTAATCATGAATTAAGAACAAGACTTAAAAATAGATATAAGGTAAGACTAATAGTAATAGAAAGTAGAATTTTAAATTACTCTAAAATAGACTCTTAATGATAGAAATTATCACAGAGTTAGAACTCAACAACCTTGTTCTTGAGAAGTGGATGCTCCCTCAACTTGTGGGGTATTTGATCCTTCAAGGGAGAGCTTTTGGCGCTTCAACTCTTGTAGCTCACGCCCCTGCTTCTCTTGTTCCTTTAGCAATTTGCAGAGCATGCAGTTTTGATTCTGCTGTTCTTCCTTAATTTTTTCCATAGCTTCTTGCAGCTTGGCAACAGATGCTTCTAGATGAGTCCAGTAGTCAATTTCAGGAAGTTCAGGGAGAAACTCCTGCGCCCTCCTTTTGATAGAGTTATCTTGCATTTGTCCTTCCATTGACCTCTTGGTGATTGGGTGCTCAATTGGGATGAATTCATCTACTCCCATCCTCACCCGAGCATCTTTACATAGCAAAGAGATTAAGCTTGGGTAAGCCAGTTTGGCTTCAGTGGAGTTCTTGTTTGCAATTGTTTAAATCTCACAAGCAATCAGATGATGAATCTCTACTTCTTTTCCCAGCATAATACAATGAATCATCACTGCTCTCTTGATAGTAACCTCAGAACGGTTACTAGTGGGCAAGATAGAACGCCCTATGAAGTCCAACCAGCCTCTTGCAACTGGTTTGAGATCTCCCTCCTTTCTGGCGTTAAACGCCCAGAATGGTATCCATTCTAGCGTTTAACGCCCAAATGTTGCCAATTTGGGCGTTTAACGCCCAGCCAGGTACCCTGGCCGGCGTTAAACGCCAGAAACCTCTTCATCACTGGGCGTTTTGCTAAACGCCCATGATGCTGCACACATGGCGTTAAACACCCAGAATGGGCCCATTCTGGCGTTTAACGCCCAAAATGGCACCTTTACTGGCATTAAACGCCCAGAATGGTGCCCATTCTGGCGTTTAACGCCCAGAATGGTGCCCATTCTGGCGTTTAACGCCCAAAGTACCCCTTACTGGCATTTTTTCGCCAGCAAGCTCCTTTTCTCTACTTTTTCCACTGAATCCTTCTGTAACTCTGTGAATTCCTTCAATTTTGATGATTGCCCTTTGAGAATATATATCAAACTTTGATTAAACAAAACAGATAACCTGCTACTGACGGGTTGCCTCCCAGCAAGCGCTTCTTTATTGTCTTTAGCTGGACCTTCACTGAGAATCATTCAAGCCTCAGTTTTGAGCATTCTTGCTCAAAATTGCTTTCAAGATAATGCTTGATCCTCTGTCCATTAACAATGAACTTTTTGTCAGAATCAGTATCCTGAAGCTCAACATATCCATATGGTGACACTCCTGTAATCACATACGGACCCCTCCACCGGGATTTAAGTTTTCCTGGGAATAGTTTGAGCCTAGAGTTGAAGAGCAGAACTTTTTGTCCTGGCTCAAAGACTCTGGATGACAACTTCTTGTCATGCCACTTCTTTGCCTTTTCATTATAAATTTTTGCATTTTCAAAGGCACTGAGTCTAAATTCATCTAGCTCATTTAGCTGGAGTAATCTTTTTTCACCAGCTAACTTAGCATCCAGGTTTAGGAATCTGGTTGCCCAGTAGGCTTTATGTTCCAGTTCCACGGGCAGATGACAGGCCTTGCCATACACAAGTTGGTATGGAGAGGTTCCTATAGGACTCTTGAATGCTGTTTTGTATGCCCACAGAGCATCATCCAAGCTCTTTGCCCAATCTTTTCTACGGGAAATTACAGTCCGTTCTAGGATTTTTTTTAGCTCTCTGTTAGAGACTTCAGCTTGCTCATTTGTCTGTGGATGATACGGAGTTGCTACTTTGTGGCTAATTCCATATCGGACCATAGCAGAGTACAGCTGTTTGTTGCAGAAATGAGTGCCTCCATCACTGGTTAGGACTCTGGGAACACCAAATCTGCTGAAGATGTGTTTCTGGAGGAATTTTAGCACAGTCTTAGTATTAGTATCATTAGTGGGTGTAGCAATTGCTTCTACCCATTTAGATACATAGTCCACTGCCACCAGAATGTAAGTGTTTGAGTATGATGGTGGGAACGGACCCATGAAGTCAATACCCCATACATCAAACAATTCAATCTCTAAGATCCCTTGTTGAGGCATGGCGTATCCATGAGGCAAGTTACCAGCTCTTTGGCAACTGTCACAGTTATGCACAAACTCTCGGGCATCTCTATAGAGAGTAGGCCAGTAGAAGCCACATTGGAGGACCTTAGTGGCTGTTCGCCCACTTCCGAAATGTCCCCCATACTGTGATCCATGGCAGTGCCATAGGATCCTTTGTGCTTCCTCTCTGAGTACACATCTGCGGATCACTCTGTCTGCACATCTCTTAAAGAGATATGGCTCATCCCATAGGTAGTACTTGGCATCTGAAATTAATTTCTTTCTTTGCACCCTGCTGTACTCCTGAGGTATGAACCTCATGATGACAAGTCATCTTAGCCTAGTTTCACTAGCCTTTTTCTTTTGTTTTCAATTGAATTATGCACTTTCTTGAGCCATAAGCAAGCCAATTGGGTAGATTTTTTTGTTTCCTTTGATTTAATCAACCATAGATGAATTAATGCAATTTCATGAGGTTTTATGCCATTATTATCATATATTATGAAAGAATGAATATCTCATGATTTTGAGCATAGCTTTGATGTGTCTGGTTGATTAATGATAGGTGAAGAAAGCTTGGAGAAAGGTTGAAGCAAGATGGAATGGCTAGGAGGAAGAGAGAACAAAAGGTTTGAGCAAAAGTTTGCCTCAAACTTTAGCTCAAACTTTTGGAATAAGTGAAAACGAACCAGGGAGCAAAAAGCTTGAGCAAAAGTTTGCCTCAAACTTTTGTGCAAACTTTTGGGAGAAAAGCTTGAGCCAACGTTTGCCTCAAACTTTTTGGCAAACGTTGGCCTCACAAATCAACACACCCTGGAGAGCAAAAGTTTGCGCCAACGTTTGCCTCAAACTTTTTGGCAAACGTTGGCGCCATGAGTGTACATGAGGGGGCCAACATTTGAGCAAACGTTTGACCCCAAACTTTGGCTCAAACATTGGTAGCAGCAAACAGAGGGTTGCTGATGTGAAAAGTTTGAGTAAAAGTTTGCCTCAAACTTTTACTCAAACTTTTACTCAAGCTTTCATGATTCCCAACCCGGTTCACTTCGGTTCTTCTCCAAACTCCAAGAGCAATCAACCAAGGCCTCTATCAACCCAACTCCATCAAGAGCAAAGGCCCAATTCAAGGCTTGAAGACCATTTGAAGAAAGTGTATAAATAGCTTAGGATTTAAGTTTTAGGAGAGTTTTTTTTCCTTGGAGAATTCGTAGTACACTTAGTAGAGAGCTCACTTTACATTTTAGCATTGTTGTTTTTAATTCAAGGGAATTTGGGAGGAGAATTGATCTCTCTTCTTCCTTGTTCTTGCTTGAATACTCTTTACTTTTCTTGCTTCGGATCTTGGGTGGAGAATTGAAGAACTTCTGTTTCAATCTCACCTTGGGATCTTGTTTAATTTTACTGCACAATTGAATTTCTGTTTTGGTTAATTGCTTCTTCATCTACTTTCTCTGCAATCTTCATTTCCTTTGCAATTGTTCTTGGTGGATCTAGGAAGGCATTGAGATCTAGACTTGGTTATCTAGTCTCTTGGGTCCTGAGATCTGAATTCCAATTTTACATTCTTTGTTTAATGCTTTTCAATCTCATTTACATTTCTGTTTTTAGATCCGATTCAATCCAAGTTATCTTCTACTTCTCTGTTTGTTGCAATTTACTTTTCCTTGTTTAATTTCTGCAAATCCAATTCCCAATTCCCTTTATAATTCAAGCCATTTACATTTCTTGCAATTTAAGATTCTTCAATTTACATTTCTTGCATTCTAAGTTTCTGCCATTTAATTTCATGTTCTTTAAGATTCAGCACTTTAAATTTCAATTCTCTTTAATTTCATGCAATTTACCCATTCCCTTTACTTTCCATGCAATTTAAATTCTGTTAATCACAAATCTCTCAACCAAATCTTGATTCGCTTGACTAAACCAACCACTAAACTAAAATTGCTCAATCCTTCAATCCTTGTGGGATCGACCTTACTCCCATGAGTTATTATTACTTGATGCGACCCGGTGCACTTGCCGGTGAGTTTTGTGTCGGATCGTTTTCCGCACATCAAGTTTTTGGCGCCGTTGCTGGGGATTGAAATAGATTGACAATGATTAAGTGAGGTGGTGATCTAGATCAAGCACTTTTTCTTTATTTTTCTCTAATTTTGACTAACCCACTAACTGTTTGAATTTTTGCCTAAACTAACACTCACTTTGCTCTCTCAGTAGAGTACATTGCTTTTTTGGTTCTGGGTCCGTTTCTTGTTGTTCTGTACAACAAAAGCAATTTTCTTCTGATTTTCTCTCAAAGCCTATTAACTGTTTGACACATTGTGTCAACTAATCCTCTGACTACATTCTGTCATGAGAATATCCAATTTTCATTTGGATTGTTTGTGATTGTGCAGATCATGGAGGAAAGGAATCCTACAGCAAGATGAGAAAAACTGAGGCATTATGATTTTCAGCCTCCATAATCAAAAAGCAAGATGTCAAGCTAGTGACAATAAAAGAGCGCTTGTTGGGAGGCAACCCAACCGGAGGTAACTTTCTTTTCATATCTGTTTCAATAAAAAGGTTAATTAGTTTTATCTATATTGCAAGAAGCTAAGTTTGGTGTTACACACCAAAACAATCTAAGGGAGGATGAAGGATTCTAAGTTTGGTGTTCCACCAAAATTCTATCATACAACATATTCTCACCTTCTGCATTATGCTAACTTCAAGCATTTAGATAAACTAATCAACTATTCTGTTGTTATCAGTTTTATTGCTTTTGAAAAAAAAAGACAAAAAAAGAGTTTCACACATGGTTAATCTGATGCATGGGAACCATTGGCAAGGTACTAAGTTTGGTGTTCTCACACCAAAGTAAGTTCAAAAGCCCACAAATAATTCTTGCATGCTAACCATTTTTCAAGTGCTTGGAGAACAAGCAACTTTCAAAGTTTGTTGTAGGTAGTCACTTGAATCTAAGGAAGGATTAAGCACCATCAACCAAAGAGACAAAGAGGGATGCAAAGATCAACAATGGTGCTGAGAAGGAGTGAAGCAAGTAAACTCCAAAAGGTTGTATTGTTAAGTGATTGTCTTATATTCAAAACTGCTATGATTGAAAGTGATATTGTACCCCTGTTCAGTATAATTTCCTTGTAGTTCAATAACTAAGATGTTTGGTATATCATAGCACCATACACTTGAAAATTGCTTGCACTTAAGGATTGGAAAAATATAAATAGAAAACATTTCTTTGAAGAGAAGGATTGAGGAATCAAAAATTCATCTTGAGGTAAGCAAAAGATTAAGTGAAGTGGTGGTTCTGGTTGTATGAATGTGTATTGAGGTTGCATGTTTGTGAAAACCTGCATGGGAGCTCATAGGCAGGAAATAGAGTTCAAAGAAGTATTGTGGAGATTCTCAAACATCTTTTGATCCAAGAAGCAGCAAAAGAAAAAATAAATAAATACATAAAAAGAACATGGCCCAAGGCTCTGAGCATCAATTACTAGGTAAAAAAAAAAGAGAAACAAAAACTCAAAGAGTTACTAGCCTAGTAAATGCTTGTGGTCGAATTGTGTCAAAGAGAGAGGCTTGAGCAAGTAAATCCTCAGAGGTGCTTTAACACCTAATACCTTAAAACCAACTGGTTTCGGAGTATTGATTGAAAGCTTATCTAAAGAGCCGCTTTGAGACATGACACTTAGAGTCAAGGCCAAAGCAAAGAAACTATAAGCTGCTTCAAGGTGATTACATATAAAGAGATCTCCATGATACCATTTGGATGGAAATCCTAAGACCTAAGACTCCCAAGATGTAGGGACTAGTGAGCACTGAAGCCCTTGTATGAGCATATGATTTAGAGTTCACCCCACTGTCACTTAATCACTTCACTCACAGGACCTGACAAGTTATTCTTCAATCCGTCTTAATTGGAAGAACCTTTGAGCATAAGTCTTTTCTTGCTTGGGGACAATCAAGTTTTAAGTTTGGTGTTGTGATGACAAGTCATCTTAGCCTAGTTTCACTAGCCTTTTTCTTTTGTTTTCAATTGAATTATGCACTTTCTTGAGCCATAAGCAAGCCAATTGGGTAGTTTTTTTTTCCTTTGATTTAATCAACCATAGATGAATTAATGCAATTTCATGAGGTTTTATGCCATTATTATCATATATTATGAAAGAATGAATATCTCATGATTTTGAGCATAGCTTTGATGTGTTTGGTTGATTAATGATAGGTGAAGAAAGCTTGGAGAAAGGTTGAAGCAAGAAGGAATGGCTAGGAGGAAGAGAGAACAAAAAGTTTGAGCAAAAGTTTGCCTCAAACTTTAGCTCAAACTTTTGGAATAAGTGAAAACGAACCAGGGAGCAAAAAGCTTGAGCAAAAGTTTGCCTCAAACTTTTGTGCAAACTTTTGGGAGAAAAGCTTGAGCCAACGTTTGTAGAACCTATGCACAATTACTCAAGAGGGGGTGAATTGAGTATTGCAACAACAATTAATCTTTTTACGAAAGTTAAAGACAATATACAAAAAGTGTTATTGTACTAGTATTTTTCCAAGAGCTTAACTCAATTGCTAAGCATTTATAAGGAGATTTTACTTTCCAATAGACACCAACTCAAATAAATTGATCAAGCTTTTCACCAATCGGACTTAAGCCACTCCTTAAGTACTTACGAAGCTACTTTTCGATCACAATTTATTTGCTCAAAGGTAAAAGACAATAATATTGAAGAGATGAGTTTGGAGAGATGCAAACGCTATTTAGAGTGGTTCGGCACAATCCTTGTCCTACGTCCACTTTCTTTCTCAATCGCAATTGAGAAGTTCCACTATTGCCAAGCTTCAAGGTGCTCGCGCAAAACCTTTTACAATCCGAGTCCTTAGTTTCTAACACCTCACGGTATATGATCACCACTCGTATACTAACCCACTCCACTTAGAGATACCTTCTCTAAGATTTGCCTTGAGTACTTAGTATACCTCTTTGGTATCCTCACCGACTATAGTGTTTATAACTCTTGACTCAACCTTGGAGATCACACTCCAATTTACAAGGTGTACAAGAAAACAATTCTCAAAGAATTGTTGAGATGAAATGAGTACTCTCTAGAAGAGTGTATGATTACAAGTTTAGCACTATTGAACCAATTGATATTGCTCTCACAAATTGTGTATTATATCACCTTAAGAAAAGTGTAGAATGAAAGAATATGACAAGATAGTTTTCAAATACTCAAAATTAGTGAAATAAGGCTTTAATCCATCTATTTATAGATTCCCCAAACCTTAGAAACGTTGGGGAATTAATGGGATGAAGCCTTTATGTCAAAACTAGCCGTTTTTTATGTTTTTGAATTATTTGCATCGATGCATAACACTTTGCATCGATGCAAATGTGTCTTTGACGCTGAAATTTGAATTTTCAGCTAGGTTGCATCGATGCAAACATCTTTGCATCGATGCAACAAGTCGTTGCATGCTTTGCATCGATGCAAGATGAGTGTGCATCGATGCAAACCTTAAAGAATGGCTTAAAATCACTTCAAAATGCTTAGGATTGATCTCAAACTTGTTGGAGTCAATTCCTATGCTTTTGTACCTTTGAAAAACAAGCTTTTAAACCATTTGGCTAGCATCGAATTGCAAGATGTGCATCAAAACATTTTGTGAGTGTGTGTTGAGAGATTTAGCAATTGGTTCTTAACAAGAAGTTACCTATGTCCTAAGACACTATACTTGTCTTCAAATGTTGTGGACTTGAGTTTCTTGTTGTTGTTGTGTTGCTTTCAACTCTTCATGCTTGTTCGTTCAAGTTGTTTGTTGGTTTGTCTTTTCATGTCGTTTGTTGGTTTGTCATTCATCAAAACCTACGAATACAAACTTCGCATACAAGCAACATGATTTACAATTTCCCCCTTTTTGATAATGACAAACCAATTTTGAGGATATGCATTTATAAATGATTTTGAAAGCAACAATAATGCACTCTGTTTTATAGAAAGCTTTGGAGAAGACTTCACAGAAAAAATTTTGTAGGAGTTCCCCCTAAATATGTGCATTTGTTCCTTTAAGGGGCGTTTATCAAAGAAAACAATTTAGATATCAAAGTTTTTGCTTAGCGGAAGTCTTTTTGAAATCATTGTTTCGCAAACTTATTTCTTCTTTTCAAATCCTCAAACTTCTTCTTTTTCAAAAGTTCAAAACTTCAAATATCCTCAAACTTTTCTTCCTATTTCAAAAGTTCAAAACTTCAAATATCCTCAAACTTTTCTTCCCCCTTTTGACATTATCAAAAAGAAGGGAGTTTGAAATGTGTCATAGAAGCATGCATAAAACAATGAAATCTTTTTTTTAGGTTCAATTTCTTTATTAATCTCAAGGATGAGATATTCCCCCTTTCAAAAAGAATTTGATTTCCTCTTTTTATATATAATAAGCATGTATAATTCCCCCTAAAGAAGTGAAATATATCAAGGCATGCATATTAACTTAAAATAGGGGTACCAAGCCTATTTTGAGTTATTCACCAAATAAGCATACAAGCAGTAATCATTAAACAAAAATATGAAGGAAATATCAAAGTATTTAGACCATAATAGAAATCCTTAGCTTACTAGGAGTTAGTTTAACGATTCATATAATCAAATAAGCATAAAGCAATAAAAAGATGATGAAAAAGTGGGGTTTTGTTGCTCAAAAATGCCAAATTCACGTGTTTTTGTGCAATTTGGTCGAGTTTGCATCGATGCAATAGGCTTTGCATCGATGTACATAGCACGTCGTGTGCTTTGCATCGATGCAAATCTTGGTTGCATCGATGCAACATGCATCATTTTGCCCAAAATCACCAAATTTTCATCCTTTGGTGGTTCTTTCTTCAATCCTTTGAGTTTCATCATGTATATACTCACTTAAACCATTATAAACTTCAATTTGTTGATCCTCCATTGTTTATAATCTTCAAATTCTTCAATCTACCTCAAGATTAATCACTCATTCATCAACTCATAAACCTACAAAACAATGGCTAATTGGATATCTCCAATGCTTAAGTTAGTAAGAGATACAAAAAATAGCAATATGAATACAATGAATTCAAACAAATCATATTAGATTAGAATCCAAGATACCAAGTTCATTTCGGATGTTAAAAAAACTTTCTTTACATAAAGGTTTAGTGAAGATGTCCGCTAGTTGTTTACTAGTTTCGACAAATTCAATAACCACATCACCCTTTTCAACATGTTCTCTTATGAAGTGATGTTTAATCTCAATATGCTTGGTTCTTGAATGTTGAACCGGATTCTTGGTTAAATTTATTGCACTAGTATTATCACATTTGATAGGAATGTGATCAAGCATGAGTCCATAATCCATAAGTTGTTGTTTCATCCATAAAATTTGGGCGCAACAACTACCGGCGGCTACATACTCGGCTTCGGCGGTAGACAAGGCTACACTTACTTGTTTCTTACTATGCCATGAAACAAGAGAGTTTCCTAGCAAGTGACAAGTGCCGCTAGTGCTTTTCCTATCTAATTTGCAACCGGCAAAATCGGAATCGGAATAACCAATCAAATCACAAGTGGATCCTTTCGGATACCACAATCCAACATTTAATGTTCCTATGAGATACTTCATAATCCTTTTTACCGCACTTAAGTGAGATTCCTTAGGATTAGCTTGGTATCTCGCACACATGCATACACTAAACATGATATCTGGCCTACTTGCCGTTAGATAAAGTAATGATCCTATCATGCCTCTATACTTCTTTACATCTATGCTTTTACCTTGTTCATCTTTGTCAAGGTAGCAAGTAGTGCTCATTGGTGTGTCCATTGCCTTAGCATTGTCCATTCCAAATCTTTTAAGCAGTTCCTTGCAATATTTGGTTTGGCTAACGAAAGTTCCTTCTTTTCCTTGTTTGATTTGTAGACCAGGGAAGAAGTTAAGTTCGCCCATCATAGACATTTCAAATTCACTTTGCATGAGGTTTGAGAAAAACTTGCAAAGTGATTCGTTAGTTGAACCAAATATTATGTCATCGACATAAACTTGTACCAAAAGGATATTTTTGTTTTCAATCAAGATAAATAAAGTTGTATCAACCTTCCCTCTTCTAAAACCCTTTTCTATTAAAAATTTGCTCAAACGTTCATACCAAGCTCTTGGAGCTTGTTTAAGACCATAAAGAGCTTTCTTGAGTTTAAAAACATGATTAGGATTTTCATAATCCTCAAAACCAGGAGGTTGTTCAACATATACTTCTTCTTTAATGAAACCATTAAGAAAGGCACTCTTAACATCCATTTGATAAAGTTTGAAGTTATAAGAGGATGCAAAAGCAAGTAGCATCCTAATTGCTTCTAATCTAGCTACGGGAGCATAAGTTTCGTCATAATCAATGCCTTCCTCTTGATTATAACCTTTAGCTACTAATCTAGCTTTGTTTCTAACAATTGTACCATTTTCATCGAGTTTATTTCTAAAAACCCATTTTGTTCCTACAATTGTTTGATTACTTGGTTTAGGCACCAATTCCCAAACGTCATTTCGTTTGAATTGGTTAAGCTCCTCTTGCATTGCCATAGCCCAATGTTCATCATCAATTGCGGACTCAATGGTAGATGGTTCAATTTGAGAAACAAAAGCACTATATGCAAATAAATTTCTAAAAGTGGATCGAGTTGTTACCCCTTTCGAAACATCACCAATGACGTTGTCTAGAGGATGATCCTTTGAAGTACGCCAATCCTTTGGAAGTGCATTTATTTGTGCTTGTGATGGTTCAATTTCTTCAACTTGAACACTATCCTTTGTTGAGCTTGTAGAGGCTTCATTTAACTCTTTTTCTTTGTCTTCACCATTCAAGTTTAGTGAATCAACGTTTTCTACATTTTCATCAAAATCTTTTCTAGCACAACAACGGTTAGTTTCATCAAAAGCGACATGAATACTTTCTTCCATAGTCATGATGCGTTTATTATATACTCTAAAAGCTTTGCTAGTTAAAGAGTAGCCTAAGAAGATTCCTTCATCAGCCTTAGCATCAAATTTGCCTAAGTTATCTTTTCCATTATTTAGAATAAAGCATTTACAACCAAAGACATGAAGGTGGGAAATATTTGGCTTTCTTCCTTTGTACAATTCGTACGGTGTTTTCTTAAGAATAGGTCGAATGATAATCCTATTCATAACATAACACGCGGTACTAACCGCATCCACCCAAAAGTACTTAGGAATATTAGCCTCATTGAGCATAGTTCTCGCCATTTCTACTAAATGACGATTCTTCTTTTCAACCACACCATTTTGTTGTGGTGTTCTAGGAGAGGAAAAATTATGCTCAATGCCATTTTCTTCACAAAAAGTTTCAAAAAGATTGTTTTCAAATTCTCCACCATGATCACTTCTAATAGATGATATATGCAAATTCTTTTCATTTTGAATAACTTTGGCTAATCTTTTGAATGCTCGAAATGCATCACTCTTGTTTGCTAGGAACAAGGTCCATGTAAATCGAGAGTAATCATCAACAATAACTAAAGCATAGTAATTGCCACCAAAGCTCATAGTCCTAGAAGGACCAAATAAATCCATGTGCAAAAGTTGTAATGGCCTTGTTGTTGAAACAATGTTTTTGGATTTAAAAGAGGCCTTTACTTGTTTTCCCTTTTGACATGCGTCGCAAAGGACGTCTTTTTCAAAACGTAGCTTTGGTAAGCCAATTACTAACTCTTTAGAGACCAACTTGTTAAGATGGTCCATGTTAGCATGAGCTACTCTACGATGCCATAACCAAGTTTCATCATTTTTACTAACAAGGCATTTCACATCATTTGAGGAAACTTCATTTAGATTAATCATGTATACATTGTCAACACGGTGCCCAATTAGCACAATTTCATTAGTGTCTTGCCTTTTTATCAAACAACATTTTGAATCAAAGGTGACTGAGTTTCCTTTGTCACAAAGTTGGCTAACACTAATGAGATTATGTTTGAGACCTTTGACAAGTATAACATTATCTATGGAGGTAGAAGGATTTTTACCAACTTTTCCAACGCCGATTACTTTGCCGGTGTTGTTGTCTCCATAGATCACGTTTCCTCCGTTTGTAGGCTCTATTGCGGTGAACTTTGATTCATCGCCGGTCATGTGTTTGGAGCATCCACTATCAACATACCAATTTGTATCCTTAGCTCCAACACGTACCTACAAAATAATTAAAATTGGGATTTAGGTACCCAAGTGAATTTGGGTCCTTGATGGTTAGTATGAGCATAATGCCCATAAGGTGCCCATCTCGTATCTTGACTACGAAAGTTTATATGTTTAATTCTAGTAAAGCATACGGGTGCTATATGACCTACTTTATTACAATAATGACATATGACATTTGGATTATGCATCCTATGCATGTTTCTAAATGGTTGCCTAGGTTGTTTCCTCAATGCAACATCTTTTGATCTATATGCATTGTGATTATAATTTCTAAATGAAGCATGTTGAGGAGGATGTTTAAAGGCTTCATTCCTTTTAGTCATGCTTGCCTTTTGGGCTTGCGGTTGCCTAATAGGAGTTTTAGCATTTTTAAATTTTCCTTTTTCAAAACCTAAACCTTCCTTATTATGAACATGCTTTTGGTTTTTCAACATTTTATCTAAGTTCTTTGAAGATTCATTGAACTTAGCTAAAGTGTTCTTAAGATTTGTAATTTCATTTTCATGCATTTTACAAGATTTGTATGGATCACTACTTGTGCTACACTTATCCTTTCCAAGATTGATATTCTCGTTTTTCAACATCTCATTTTGTTTTAAAAGTTCCATATTCTTTTTCTTTAGGAGAGAATAATCTTGGGTAAGTTTTGTGTACACCTCAAGTAAGGCATCATATTCATCTTGTAAATTAAAAGAAGTGAAGTTGTCATCACTAACCTTTTCTTCGCTTGCCATTAAGCAAAGATTTGCAACCTCGTCGTTATCGGAGTCGGATTCATCCTCGTTCTCCCATGATATGTATGCTTTCTCCTTCTTCTTAAATTTCTTGTTTTTGTCCTCCTTTTGAAGTTTTGGACAATTGGGTTTCATGTGTCCAACTTCTCCACACTCATAGCATTTTGGTACCTTTGTTTTGCTCTTGAAGTTTTTCTTCATTGCAAACTTATTGAATCTTTTTAATAAGAGTGCAAATTCTTCATCTCCTTCTTCATTATCATCACTCTCTTCTTGCAGTGATGTTGTTTTAAGGGCGAGACTTTTCTTCTTGCTTTCTTCACCTTTTTGTCTATTTAGCATAGTCATTTCATAGGTGAGAAGATTACCTCGTAGTTGATCAAATGTAAGTTGATCATAGAGCCTTCCTTCCACAATGGCGTTCACTTTGGAGTTCCATTTTGGTGTAAGGCTTGTAAGCACCTTGGTCACAATTTGTTTATCATTGTATTTTGTGCCAAGCATGCTTAGATTGTTGAAGATCTTGGAGAGTCTTTCAAGAGCTTCTTCAATGCTCTCTTCATCTTTCATTTTAAAATTTTCCCATTCATGAACCAACATAAATACCTTTGATTCTTTAACGTGGTCGGTTCCTTCGTAAGTGATTTGGAGTTTATCCCAAATCTCTTTAGCGGTTTCACATGTAGAGATCTTCATATAATCATGCTCGTTAAGTGCACAATGAATGAAGTTGATGGCTTTATCATTCATTGCCACTTTCTTCCAATCATCGTCACTATATTCATCTTCTCCTTTCGGTACTTGCTTTGAGACGGAGACTTCTCCTTCTTTAGCGCTTGTTGTCTTTGTTGGAATGTGATTTCCATTCTCAATCACTTTCCAAATTCTCACATCTTGAGAACGGATCCAAATTCTCATCTTATTTTTCCAATAAGAGTAATTTGTTCCGCTAAAAAGAGGAGGTCTAGCGGTTGAGTTACCTTCGCTAGTGTTGTTGTTGTTAAAGCCTGTGCTTGCCATGATCTTTTCCCTTAAACGGTTAAGTCTTTCAAAGGGTTAAGCTCTGATGCCACTTGTAGAACCTATGCACAATTACTCAAGAGGGGGGGTGAATTGAGTATTGCAACAACAATTAATCTTTTTACGAAAGTTAAAGACAATATACAAAAAGTGTTATTGTACTAGTATTTTTCCAAGAGCTTAACTCAATTGCTAAGCATTTATAAGGAGCTTTTACTTTCCAATAGACACCAACTCAAATAAATTGATCAAGCTTTTCACCAATCGGACTTAAGCCACTCCTTAAGTACTTACGAAGCTACTTTTCGATCACAATTTATTTGCTCAAAGGTAAAAGACAATAATATTGAAGAGATGAGTTTGGAGAGATGCAAACGCTATTTAGAGTGGTTCGGCACAATCCTTGTCCTACGTCCACTTTCTTTCTCAATCGCAATTGAGAAGTTCCACTATTGCCAAGCTTCAAGGTGCTCGCGCAAAACCTTTTACAATCCGAGTCCTTAGTTTCTAACACCTCACGGTATATGATCACCACTCGTATACTAACCCACTCCACTTAGAGATACCTTCTCTAAGATTTGCCTTGAGTACTTAGTATACCTCTTTGGTATCCTCACCGACTATAGTGTTTATAACTCTTGACTCAACCTTGGAGATCACACTCCAATTTACAAGGTGTACAAGAAAACAATTCTCAAAGAATTGTTGAGATGAAATGAGTACTCTCTAGAAGAGTGTATAATTACAAGTTTAGCACTATTGAACCAATTGATATTGCTCTCACAAATTGTGTATTATATCACCTTAAGAAAAGTGTAGAATGAAAGAATATGACAAGATAGTTTTCAAATACTCAAAATTAGTGAAATAAGGCTTCAATCCATCTATTTATAGATTCCCCAAACCTTAGAAACGTTGGGGAATTAATGGGATGAAGCCTTTATGTCAAAACTAGCCGTTTTTTATGTTTTTGAATTATTTGCATCGATGCATAACACTTTGCATCGATGCAAATGTGTCTTTGACGCTGAAATTTGAATTTTCAGCTAGGTTGCATCGATGCAAACATCTTTGCATTGATGCAACAAGTCGTTGCATGCTTTGCATCGATGCAAGATGAGTGTGCATCGATGCAAACCTTAAAGAATGGCTTAAAATCACTTCAAAATGCTTAGGATTGATCTCAAACTTGTTGGAGTCAATTCCTATGCTTTTGTACCTTTGAAAAACAAGCTTTTAAACCATTTGGCTAGCATCGAATTGCAAGATGTGCATCAAAACATTTTGTGAGTGTGTGTTGAGAGATTTAGCAATTGGTTCTTAATAAGAAGTTACCTAAGTCCTAAGACACTATACTTGTCTTCAAATGTTGTGGACTTGAGTTTCTTGTTGTTGTTGTGTTGCTTTCAACTCTTCATGCTTGTTCATTCAAGTTGTTTGTTGGTTTGTCTTTTCATGTCGTTTGTTGGTTTGTCATTCATCAAAACCTACGAATACAAACTTCGCATACAAGCAACATGATTTACAACGTTTGCCTCAAACTTTTTTGCAAACGTTGGCGCCATGAGTGTACATGAGGGGGCCAACGTTTGAGCAAAAGTTTGACCCCAAACTTTGGCTCAAACGTTGGTAGCAGCAAAGAGAGGGTGGTTGATGTGAAAAGTTTGAGTAAAAGTTTTCCTCAAACTTTTACTCAAGCTTTCATGATTCCCAACCCGGTTCAGTTCTTCTCCAAACTCCAAGAGCAATCAACCAAGGCCTCTATCAACCCAACTCCATCAAGAGAAAAGGCCCAATTCAAGGCTTGAAGACCATTTGAAGAAAGTGTATAAATAGCTTAGGATTTAAGTTTTAGGAGAGTTTTTTTTCCTTGGAGAATTCGTAGTACACTTAGTAGAGAGCTCACTTTACATTTTAGCATTGTTGTTTTTAATTCAAGGGAATTTAGGAGGAGAATTGATCTCTCTTCTTCTTTGTTCTTGCTTGAATACTCTTTACTTTTCTTGCTTCAGATCTTGGGTAGAGAATTAAAGAACTTCTGTTTCAATCTCACCTTGGGATCTTGTTTAATTTTACTGCACAATTGAATTTCTGTTTCGGTTAATTGCTTCTTCATCTACTTTCTCTGCAATCTTCATTTCCTTTGCAATTGTTCTTGGTGGATCTAGGAAGGCATTGAGATCTAGACTTGGTTATCTAGTCTCTTGGGTCCTAAGATCTGAATTCCAATTTTACATTCTCTGTTTAATGCTTTTCAATCTCATTTACATTTCTGTTTTTAGATCCGATTCAATCTAAGTTATCTTCTACTTCTCTGTTTGTTGCAATTTACTTTTCCTTGTTTAATTTCTGCAAATCCAATTCCCAATTCCCTTTATAATTCAAGCCATTTACATTTCTTGCAATTTAAGATTCTGCAATTTACATTTCTTGCATTCTAAGTTTCTGCCATTTAATTTCTTGTTCTTTAAGATTCAGCACTTTAAATTTCAATTCTCTTTAATTTCATGCAATTTACCCATTCCCTTTACTTTCTATGCAATTTAAATTCTGTTAATTACAAATCTCTCAACCAAATCTTGATTCGCTTGACTAAACCAACCACTAAACTAAAATTGCTCAATCCTTCAATCCCTGTGGGATCGACCTCACGCCCGTGAGTTATTATTACTTGATGCGACCCGGTGCACTTGCCGATGAGTTTTGTGTCGAATCTTTTTCCGCACATCACCTCACAGCTTTATAATTTGCAATATCTGCAAACCATGGAGCTTCCTGAATGGCAAAGAGTTGCTCATCTGGGAAAGTCTCAGAGATCTCAGTAGAAGGGAGGGGCACCCCATCTACTGGTTCTATTCTGGACAGATGATCAACTACTTGGTTCTCTGTCCCTTTTCTGTCTCTTATTTCTATATCAAACTCTTGCAGAAGTAGCACCGACCTTATAAGCCTGGGTTTTGAATCCTGCTTTGTGAGTAAGTATTTAAGAGCAGCATGGTCAGTGTACACAATTACTTTTGACCCTACTAAATAAGATCTAAACGTGTCAATGGCATAGACCACTACAAGTAACTCTTTTTCTGTGGTTGTGTAATTCTTCTGTGCATCATTTAGAACATGGCTGGCATAATAAATGACATGCAGAAGCTTGTTATGCCTCTGTCCCAACACTGCACCAATGGCATGGTCATTGGCATCACACATTAGTTCGAACGGCAATGTCCATTCTGGTGCAGAGATGACTGGTGCAGTGACCAGCTTAGCTTTCAGGGTCTCAAATGCCTGCAGACACTGTGTGTCAAACACAAATGGTGTGTCAGCAGCTAGCAGGTTGCTCAGAAGTTTTGCAATTTTCGAAAAATCCTTTATAAACCTTCTGTAGAATCCTGCATTCCCCAGAAAGCTTCTGATTGCCTTAACATTGGCAGGTGGTGGTAATTTTTCAATTACCTTTACCTTTGCTTTATCCACCTCTATTCCCTTACTTGAAATTTTGTGCCCAAGGACAATTCCTTCAGTCACCATAAAGTGACATTTCTCCCAGTTTAAAACCAGGTTAGTCTCTTGGCACCTTTTTAGGACAAGTGCTAGGTGGTTAAGACAAGAGCTGAATGAGTCTCCATATACTGAGAAGTCATCCATGAAGACTTCCAGGAATTTCTCCACCATATCAGAGAAGATGGATAACATGCATCTCTGAAAAGTTGCAGGAGCATTACACAGACCAAAAGGCATTCTCCTGTAGGCAAACACGCCAGAAGGGCAAGTGAATGCTGTTTTCTCTTGGTCCTGAGGATCTACTACAATTTGGTTATAACCTGAATAGCCATCCAAAAAGCAGTAATAATCATGATCAGCTAGTCTTTCTAGCATTTGGTCTATGAATGGTAAAGGAAAATGATCCTTTCTGGTGGCTGTATTGAGCCTTATGTAGTCAATACACATACGCCACCCTGTAACTGTTCTTGTAGGAACTAGTTCATTTTTTTCATTATCAGAAATGGGATAAATAATCCCAGCCTCTAGTAATTTAGTGACCTCTTTCTGCACCACCTCCTTCATGGCTGGATTTAGCCGCCTTTGTGGTTAAACCACTGGTTTGGCATTATCCTCCAATAGGATCTTGTGCATGCATCTTGCTGGGCTAATGCCCTTAAGATCACTTATGGACCACCCAAGAGCTGTCTTGTGTGTCCTTAGCACCTGAATCAATGCTTCCTCTTCCTGTGGATTTAAAGCAGAGCTTATGATCACTGGAAAAGTGTCACCTTCTCCCAAAAATGCATACTTCAGGGATGGTGGTAGTGGTTTGAGCTCAGGTTTGGGAGGCTTATCCTCTTCCTGAGGAATTTTTAAAAATTCTTTTGTTTCCTCTAGTTCTTCCTGATCAGGCTGAACATCCTTGAAGATGTCCTCTAGCTCTGATTCTAGACTTTCAGTCATATTGATCTCTTCTACTAAAGAGTCAATAATGTCAGCGCTCATGCAGTCATTTGGTGTGTCTAGATGCTGCATAGCTTTTACAGCATTCAACTTGAACTCATCCTCATTGACTCTCAGGGTTACTTTCCCTTTTTGTACATCAATAAGAGTTCGCCCAGTTGCTAGGAAAGGTCTTCCTAGAATGAGAGTTGCACTCTTGTGCTCCTCCATTTCCAGCACTACAAAGTCAGTTGGAAAGGCGAATGGCCCAACCTTGACAATCATGTCCTCAATTATGCCTGATGGATATTTAATGGAGCCATCAGCAAGTTGGAGACATATCCGGGTTGGTTTGACTTCATCAGTCAACCCAAGCTTTCTGATAGTAGATACAGGTATTAGATTGATACTTGCTCCCAGGTCACACAGTGCTGTCTTAGTGCAAGCACCTTCTAATGTGCATGGTATCATAAAGCTTCCTGGATCTTGAAGATTTTCTGGTAAGCTTTTCAGAATGACTGCACTGCATTCTTCAGTGAGAAACACTTTTTCAGTTTCTCTCAAATCCTTCTTATAACTTAAGATCACTTTCATGAACTTAGCATAAGAAGGTATTTGCTCAAGTGCCTCTGCAAATGGAATCTTTATTTCAAGAGTCCTTAGATAGTTTGCAAAGCGGGCAAATTGCGTATCCTGTTTCGCTTGGCGGAGTTTCTGAGGATAAGGCATCTTGGCTTTATATTCCTCAACCTTAGTTGCTGCAGGTTTATTCCTTACAGAGGTGGTTGGAGAAGCCTTTTTAGAGGGGTTACTATCAGCACTCTCAGGTGTTTGATTCCTCATTGGCGTTTGAACGCCAGGATTGGGTGAGGAATGGGCATTTAACGCCAACTTTTCCCCCTTTTCTAGCGTTTAAACGCCAGAACTGGGCAAGGAATGGGCGTTTAACGCCAGCTTTTCCCCCCTTTCTGGCGTTTGAATGCCAGGAGTATTCCTCCTTGGGCTCTTACTGTCCTCAGAGGGATTTTAAGCAGTGGTTTGGTTATCCTCTGTCAACTGTTCCTTTCTTGGCTTTTTGCTACTTTGAGCAGTGTTATTCAATGTCTTCCCACTCCTCAGTTGAACTGCTTGGCATTCTTCTATTATCTGTTTAGATAACTGTTGTTTTGTTTGATTCAACTGTGATTCTATGTTCTTGTTGACAATTTTTGTTTCTTGGAGCATCTCTTTAAATTCTGCCAACTGTTTTGTCATCAGGAGTAATTGCTGATTAAGCTCAACAATCTGTTCTTGAGGATTAGGATCAGTAGCTACTGCCATAGCTTCTTCTTTTGTAGAGGGCTCACTGCTAGAGTACAAATGTTATTTTCTAGCAACAGTATCTATGAGTTTTTGAGCCTCTTCAATCATCTTCCTCATATGTATAGATCCACCAGCTAAGTGGTCTAGAGACATCTGAGTTTTTTCTGTAAGCCCATAGTAGAAGATGTCTAACTGTACCCACTCTGAAAACATTTCAGAAGGGCATTTTCTTAGCATACCTCTATACCTCTCCCAGGCATTATAAAGGGATTCATTATCCTCTTGTTTAAAGCCTTGGATGTCTAGCCTTAGCTGTGTCATCCTTTTTGGAGGGTAAAATTGATTCAGGAATTTGTCTGATAACTGTCTCCATGTTTTTATGCTTGCTGTGGGTTGGTTATTCAACCACCTCTTAGCTTGATCTTTTATAGCAAATGGAAACAGTAATAATCTGTAGACATCCTGATCTACCTCTTTATCACGTACTGTGTCAGCAATCTGTAAGAATTGTGCCAGAAACTCAGTAGGTTCTTCCTATGGAAGACCGGAATACTGACAATTTTGCTGCATGGTGCATGAAATTGCAATCACACTTTTGCAACCCCGCACAACTAACCAGCAAGTGCACTGGGTCGTCCAAGTAATACCTTACGTGAGTAAGGGTCGATCCCACGGAGATTGTCGGCTTGAAGCAAGCTATGGTTATCTTGTAAATCTTAGTCAGGATATAAATAATTATCAAGGTTGATTGTGAAAAGCAAAAGAACATGAAATAAGTACTTGTTCTGCAGTAATGGGGAACAGGTTGAGGTTTTGGAGATGCTCCATCTTCTGAATCTCTGCTTTCCTACTGTCTTCTTCTTCAAGCACGCAAGGCTCCTTCCATGGCAAGCTGTATGCAAGGGTTTCACCGTTGTCAGTGGCTACCTCCCATCCTCTTAGTGGAAATGTTCAACGCACCCTGTCACGGCACGGCTATCCATCTGTCGGTTCTCAATCAGGTTGGAATAGAATCCAGTGATTCTTTTGCGTCTGTCACTAACGCCCAGCCCTCAGGAGTTTGAAGCTCGTCACAGTCATTCAATCATTGAATCCTACTCAGAATACCACAGACAAGGTTTAGACCTTCCGGATTCTCTTGAATGCCGCCATCAGTTCTAGCTTATACCACGAAGATTCTGATTAAAGAATCCAAGAGATATCTACTTAATCTAAGGTAGAACGGAGGTGGTTGTCAGGCACACGTTCATAGTTGAGAATGATGATGAGTGTCACGGATCATCACATTCATCCGGTTTAAGAACAAGTAATATCTTAGAATGGAAGCAAGCATGATTGAATGAAAAACAATAGTAATTGCATTAATCCATCAAGACACAGCAGAGCTCCTCACCTCCAACCATGGGGTTTAGAGACTCATGCCGTGGAAGGTACACAAAGAAACGTGTAAAGTGTCATGATCCAGATACAATGTCAAAAGATCCTATTAATAGTGAACTAGTAACCTAGGGTATACAGAAATGAGTAAATGACGTAAAAATCCACTTCTGGGTCCACTTGGTGTGTGCTTGGGCTGAGCATTGAAGTATTTTCGTGTAGAGACTCTTCCTGGAGTTAAACGCCAGCTTCTATGCCAGTTTGGCGTTTAACTCCAATTTTTATGCCAGTTCCAGCGTTAAACGCTGGGAATTCTGAAGCTGATTTGCAACGCCGGTTTGGGCCATCAAATCTCGGGCAAAGTATGGACTATTATACATTGCTGGAAAGCCCAGGATGTCTGCTTTCCAATACCGTTGAGAGCGCGCCAATTGGGCTTCTGTAGCTCCAGAAAATCCACTTCGAGTGCAGGGAGGTCAGAATCCAACAGCATCTGCAGTCCTTTCCGTCTCTGAATCAGATTTTTGCTCAGGTCCCTCAATTTCAGCCAGAAAATGTCTGAAATCACAAAAAAACACACAAGCTCATAGTAAAGTCCAGAAAAGTGAATTTTAACTAAAAAATAATAAAAATATACTAAAAACTAACTAAATCATACTAAAAACATACTAAAACAATGCCAAAAAGCGTATAAATTATCCGTTCATCACAACACCAAACTTAAATTGTTGCTTGTCCCCAAGCACTGAAAATCAAAGTAGGATAAAAAGAAGAGAATATACTATAGATTCCAAAATATCAAGGAAACTCAGCTCCAATTAGATGAGCGGGACTAGTAGCTTTTTGCTTCCGAACAGTTTTGGCCTCTCACTTTATCCTTTGAAGTTCAGAATGATTGGCATCTATAGGAACTCAGAACTCAGATAGTGTTATTGATTCTCCTAGTTAAGTATAATGATTCTTGAACATAGCTATGTCATGAGTCTTGGCTGTGGCCCAAAGCACTCTGTTATCCAGTATTACCACTGGATACATACATGCCACAGACACATACTTGGGTGAACCTTTTCAGATTGTGACCCAGCTTTGCTAGAGTCCCCAATTAGAGGTGTCCAGGGTTCTTAAGCACACTCTTTTTGCCTTGGATCACAACTTTATTTCTTTCTTTTTCTCTCTCTTTTTTTTCAATTTTTTTTTTGATTTCACTGCTTTTTTTTGCTTCAAGAATCAAACTGATGATTTTTCAGATCCTCAATAACAGTTCGCTTTTTCCCTCATTCTTTCAAGAGCCAACAATTTTAACATTCTCAAAACAACAAATTCAAAAGACATATGCACTGTTCAAGCATTCATTCGGAAAACAAAAAGTATTGTCACCACATCAAACTAATTCAACTAGTTTCAAGGATAAATTTGAAATCCTGTACTTCTTGTTCTTTTGTGATTAAAGCATTTTTCATTTAAGAGAGGTGATGGATTCATAGGACATTCATAGCTTTAAGACATGAATTTTAAATTTTATTAATTATGAATTAAGAACAAGACTCAAAAATAGATATAAGATGAGACAAAAAAATTAGAAAACAGAAAATTTAAATAGGCTCCTAATGATAGAGGTTTTCACAGAGTTAGGACTCAACAACCTTGATTTTGAGAAGTGGATGCTCCCTCAAATTGAGGGGAAAACTTTTGGCGTTTCAGTTCTTGAAGTTCACGCCCTTGCTTCTCTTGTTCCTTCAGCAATTTGCAGAGCATGCAGTTCTGATTCTGCTGTTCTTCCTTAAGTTGCTCCATAGTTTCTTGCAACTTGGTGATAGATGCCTCTAGGCTGGCCCAGTAGCCAATTTCAGGAAATTCAAGGAGGAACTCCTGCGCCCTCCTTTTGATAGAGTTGTCTTGCATTTGTCCTTCCATTGACTTCTTGGTGATTGGATGTTCAATGGGTATGAATTCATCTACTCCCATCTTTACCCCAGCCTCTTTACAGAGTAAGGAGATCAAGCTTGGGTAAGCCAGTTTGGCTTCAGTGGAATTCTTATTTGCAATTGTGTAGATCTCACAAGCAATCAGATGATGAACCTCCACTTCTTTTCCAAGCATAATGCAATGAATCATCACTGCTCTCTTGATAGTGACCTCAGAACGGTTGCTAGTGGGCAATATGGAACGCCCAATAAAGTCTAGCCAACCTCTTGCAATTGGTTTGAGGTCTCCCCTCTTGAGTTGGTTTGGGACACCCTTTGAATTGGTTATCCACTTAGTTCCAGGGAGGCATATGTCCTCTAGAACTTGATCCAACCCTTTATCTGCTCTCACCATTCTCCTATTAAAGGATTCAGGATCATCTTGCAGTTGAGGCAAATTGAAGATTTCTCTTATTTTGTCCAGATGGAAGTAGATAACTTTCCCTCTGACCATGGTTCTGTAGGTATGGTAAGCAGTTCCAGTCATTCTCTGCTTATCTGTTAGCCACAGATTTGAGTAGAATTCCTGAACCATATTTCTTCCAACCTTTATCTTAGGATTGGTTAAAACTTCACATCCTCTGTTTCGAATTTGCTCTTAGATCCCCGGATATTCATCTTCTTTCAGATCAAATTTAACTTCCGGGATCACTGACCTCAGACCCATTATTTTGTGATAATGGTCTTCATGTTCTTTGGTTGAGAACTTCTCTTGATTCCAAAGATTCTTTGGATTATTCTCTTTCTTTCCTCTTAAATTGGTTTGTTTTCCCTTAGGAGCCATGATCTTGATGAATCTTGGCTTAGTGATCACGGAAAAGCACACCAAACTTAGAGGTTTGCTTGTCCTCAAGCAAAAGAAAGGAAAGAAGAGAGAGAGGAGAAGAGCAAATTCGAATGGTGTGTGGGAATAAGGAGGCCGAACGTGTTTTTATAAGGGGGGAGAAGAGATTTCGAAAAATTGGAAGGAGATTTGAGAAGTTGTGGAGAGATTTTGAGAGAAGGGTGAGTTTTTGAACAAGATTTGGGATTGATTTGAGAGAGATTTGAAGAATGATTTTGATTTTTGAAGATTTGAAGGTGAATGATGAAAGGTTGAAATGTGTTTATGTAGAAAAGTATGGGTCAAAAAAGGAAAGTTTGAAAAAAATTTGATCGGAAAGCAAAATCTTGGTCCCCCACCTTTCTGGCGTTAAACGCCCAGAATGGCATCCATTCTGGCATTTAACGCCCATTTGCTAGCCAATGTGGGCGTTTAACGCCCAGCCAGGTGCCCTGGCTGGGGTTAAACGCCAGAATTCCCTTTGTCACTGGGCGTTTTGCTAAACGCCCAAGATGTTGCACACCTGGCGTTAAACGCCCAGAATGGTGCCCATTCTGGCGTTTAACGCCCAAAATGCCCCTTACTGGCATTTTTTCGCCAGTAAGCTCTTTTTCTCTGCTTTTTGCACTGAATCCTTCTGTAACTCTGTGAATTCCTTCAATTTTGATAATTGCCTCTGTAGAAATAAAACATATGACCTGCTAATGACTGGGTTGCCTCCCAGCAAGCGCTTCTTTATTGTCTTTAGCTGGACCTTTACTGAGGATCATTCCAGCCTCAGTTTTGAGCATTCCTGCTCAAAATTGCTCTCAAGATAATGCTTGATCCTCTGTCCATTAACAATGAACTTTTTGTCAGAATCAATATCCTGAAGCTCAACATATCCATATGGTGACACTCCTGTAATCACATACGGACCCCTCCATCGGGATTTAAGTTTTCTTGGGAACAATCTGAGCCTAGAGTTGAAGAGCAGAACTTTTTGTCTTGGCTCAAAGACTCTGGATGACAATTTCTTGTCATGCCACTTCTTTGCCTTTTCCTTATAAAGCTTTGCATTTTCAAAGGCACTGAGTCTAAACTCATCCAGCTCATTTAGCTGGAGTAATCTCTTTTCACCAGCTAACTTAGCATCTAGATTTAGGAATCTGGTTGCCCAGTAGGCTTTATGTTCCAGTTCCACGGGCAAATGACAGGCCTTGCCATACACAAGTTGGTATAGTGAGGTTCCTATTGGGGTCTTAAATGCTGTTCTGTATGCCCACAGAGCATCATCCAAGCTTCTTGCCCAATCCTTTCTTCGGGCCATCACAGTCCATTCTAGGATTCTTTTTAGCTCTCTGTTAGAGACTTCAGCTTGCCCATTTGTCTGTGGATGATACGGGGTAGCCACTTTGTGGCTAATTCCATATCTGACCATAGCAGAGTACAGCTGTTTATTGCAGAAATGAGTGCCCCCATCACTGATTATGACCCTGGGAACACCAAATCTGCTAAAGATTTGTTTCTGGAGGAATTTCAGCACGGTCATAGTATCATTAGTGGGTGTGGCAATTGCTTCTACCCACTTAGATACATAGTCCACTGCCACCAGAATGTAAGTGTTTGAGTATGATGGTGGGAATGGACCCATAAAGTCAATTCCCCATACATCAAACAACTCAATCTCTAATATCCCTTATTGAGGCATGGCATATCCGTGAGGCAAGTTACCAGCTCTTTGGCAACTGTCACAGTTACGCACAAACTCTCGGGCATCTCTATAGAGAGTAGGCCAGTAGAAGCCACATTGGAGGACTTTAGTGGCTGTTCGCTCACTTCCAAAATGTCCTCCATACTGTGATCTATGGCAGTGCCATAGGATCCGTTGTGCTTCTTCTCTGGGTACACATCTGCAGATCATTCCGTCTGCACATCTCTTAAAGAGATATGGTTCATCCCATAGGTAGTACTTGGCATCTGAAATTAATTTCTTTCTTTGCACTCTGCTGTACTCCTGGGGTATAAACCTCACAGCTTTATAATTTGCAATATCTGCAAACCATGGAGCTTCCTGGATGGCAAAGAGTTGCTCATCTGGGAAAGTCTCAGAAATCTCAGTAGAAGGGAGGGACGCCCCAACTACTGGTTCTATTCGGGACAGATGATCAGCTACCTGGTTCTCTGTCCCTTTTCTGTCTCTTATTTCTATATCAAACTCTTGCAGAAGCAACACCCATCTTATAAGCCTGGGTT
This sequence comes from Arachis hypogaea, assembly GCF_003086295.3. NCBI lineage: Eukaryota > Viridiplantae > Streptophyta > Magnoliopsida > Fabales > Fabaceae > Arachis > Arachis hypogaea. The sequence goes on from NC_092036.1 coordinate 56,864,093, forward strand.
TTGAATCCTGCTTTGTGAGTAAGAATTTAAGAGTAGCATGGTCAGTGTACACAATCACTTTGGATCCCACTAGATAGGATCTAAACTTGTCAATGGCATAGACCACTGCAAGTAACTCTTTTTCTGTGGTTGTGTAATTCTTCTATGCGTCATTTAGAACACGACTAGCATAATAAATGACGTGCAGAAGCTTGTTATGTCTCTGTCCCAACACTGCACCAATGGCATGGTCACTGGCATCACACATTAGTTCAAATGGTAATGTCCAATCTGGTGCAGAGATGACTGGTGCTGTGACCAGTTTAGCTTTCAGGGTCTCAAATGCCTGCAGACACTGTGTGTCAAACACAAATGGTGTGTCAGCAGCTAGCAGGTTGCTCAAAGGTTTTGCAATTTTCGAAAAATCCTTTATGAACCTTCTGTAGAATCCTGCATGCCCCAGAAAGCTTCTGATTGCCTTAACATTGGCAGGTGGTGGTAATTTTTCAATTACCTCTACCTTTGCCTTATCCACCTCTATTCCCCTGCTTGAAATTTTGTGTCCGAGGACAATTCCTTCAGTCACCATAAAGTGACATTTCTCCCAGTTTAAAACCAGGTTAGTCTCTTGGCACCTTTCCAGGACAAGTGCTAGGTGGTTAAGGCAGGAGCTGAATGAGTCTCCATACACTGAGAAGTCATCCATGAAGACTTCCAGGAATTTCTCCACCATGTCAGAGAAGATGGATAGCATGCATCTCTGAAAGGTTGCAGGAGCATTACACAGACCAAAAGGCATCCTTCTGTAGGCAAACACGCCAGAAGGGCAAGTAAATGCTGTTTTCTCTTGGTCCTGGGGATCTACTGCAATTTGGTTGTAACCTGAATAGCCATCCAAAAAGCAGTAATAATCATGACCAGCTAGTCTTTCCAACATTTGGTCTATGAATGGCAAAGGAAAATGATCCTTTCTAGTGGCTGTATTGAGCCTTCTGTAGTCAATACACATGCGCCACCCTATGACTGTTCTTGTAGGAACCAGTTCATTTTTTTCATTATGAACCACTGCCATGCCTCCCTTTTTTGGGGACAACTTGGGCAGGGCTCACCCAGGGGCTATCAGAAATAGGATAAATAATACCAGCCTCTAGTAATTTAGTGACCTCTTTCTGCACCACCTCCTTCATGGCTGGATTTAGCCGCCTTTGTGGTTGAACCACTGGTTTGGCATTATCCTCCAATAGGATCTTGTGCATGCATCTTGCTGGGCTAATGCCCTTAAGATCACTTATGGACCACCCAAGAGCTGTCTTGTGTGTACTTAGCACTTGAATCAGTGCTTCCTCTTCCTGTGGATTTAAAGCAGAGCTTATAATCACTGGAAAAGTATCACCCTCTCCTAGAAATGCATACTTCAGGGATGGTGGTAGTGGTTTGAGTTCAGGTTTGGGAGGCTTATCCTCCTCCTGAGGAATTTTCGAAAATTCCTTTGTTTCCTCTGGTTCTTCTTGATCAGATTGAGCATCCTTGAAGATGTCCTCAAGCTCTGATTCTAGGCTTTCAATCATATTGATCTCTTCCACCAAAGAGTCAATAATGTCAGCGCCCATGCAGTCATTTGGTGTGTCTGGCTGCTGCATAGCTTTTACAGCATTCAACTTGAACTCATCCTCATTGACTCTCAGGGTTACTTCCCCTTTTTGTACATCAATTAGAGTTCGTCCAATTGCTAGGAAAGGTCTTCCTAGAATGAGAGTTGCACTCTTGTGCTCCTCCATTTCCAGCACCACAAAGTCAGTTGGAAAGGCGAATGGCCCAACCTTGACAATCATGTCCTCTATTATGCCTGATGGATGTTTAATGGAGCCATCAGCAAGTTGGAGGCATATCCGGGTTGGTTTGACTTCTTCAGTCAATCCAAGCTTTCTGATAGTGGATGCAGGTATTAGATTGATACTTGCTCCAAGATCACATAGGGCTGTCTTGGTGCAAGCACCTTCTAATGTGCATGGTATCATAAAGCTTCCTGTATCTTGAAGCTTTTCTGGTAAGCTTTTCAGAATGACTGCACTGCATTCTTCAGTGAGAAATACTTTTTCAGTCTCTCTCCAATCCTTCTTATGACTTAAGATCTCTTTCATGAACTTAGCATAAGAAGGTATTTGCTCAAGTGCTTCTGCAAACGGAATCTTTATTTCAAGAGTCCTTAGATAGTCTGCAAAGCGGGCAAATTGCTTATCCTGCTCCGCTTGGCGGAGTTTCTGAGGATAAGGCATCTTGGCTTTATATTCTTCAACCTTAGTTGCTGCAGGCTTATTCCTTACAGAAGTGGTTGAAGAAGCCTTTTTAGAGGGATTACTGTCAGCACTCTCAAGTGTCTGGTTCCCCGTTTGCGTTTGAACGCCAGGATTGGGTGGAAAATCGGCGTTTAACGCCAACTTTTCCCCCCTTTTCTAGCGTTTGAATGCCAGAACTGGGCAGGGAATGGGCGTTTAACGCCAGCTTTCCCTCCTTTTCTGGCGTTTGAACGCCAATAGTATTCCTCTCTGGGCTCTTACTGTGCTCAGAGGGATTTTGGATAGTGGTTTGGCTCTCCTCTGTCAATTGTTCCTTATTTGGCTTTTTGCTCTTTTGAGTGGTGTTGTTCAATGTCTTCCCACTCCTCAGTTGAACTGCTTGACATTCTTCTGTTATCTGTTTAGATATCTGCTGTTTTGCTTGATTCAACTGTAGTTCTATGTTCTTGTTAGCAACTTTAGTTTCATGGAGCATCTCTTTAAATTCTGCTAACTGTTCTGTCATCAGGAGCAATTGTTGATTAAGCTCAATCATCTGTTCTTGGGGATTAGTATCAGTGGCTACTGCCATGACTTCCTCTTTTGGAGAGAACTCATTGCTAGAATACAAATATTGGTTTCTAGCAACAGTGTCTATAAGCTCTTGAGCCTCCTCAATCGTCTTCCTCATGTGTATAGATCCACCAGCTGAGTGGTCTAAAGACATCTGAGCTTTTTCTATAAGCCCATAGTAGAAGATGTCTAACTGTACCCACTCTGAAAACATTTCAGAGGGGCATTTTCTTAGCATACTTCTATACCTCTCCCAGGCATTATAAAGGGATTCATTATCCTCTTGTTTAAAGCCTTAGATGTCCAGCCTTAGCTGTGTCATCCTCTTTGGAGGGTAAAAGTGATTCAGAAATTTGTCTGATAACTGTTTCCATGACTTTATGCTTGTTGTAGGTTGGTTATTTAACCACCTCTTAGCTTGATCTTTTACAGCAAATGGAAACAGTAATAATCTGTAGACATCCTGATCCACCTCTTTATCACGTACTGTGTCAGCAATTTGTAAGAATTGTGCCAGAAACTCAGTAGGCTCTTCCTGTGAAAAACCGGAATACTGGCAATTTTGTTGCACTATGATAATGAGTTGAGGATTTAGCTCAAAGCTGCTTGCTTTGATGGGAGGTGTACAGATGCTACTCCCATATGCAGCTGTAATGGGGTTAGCATATGACCCCAGAGTCCTTCTGGACTGTTCAATTCCACTTATGTCCATGATGGATAAGGGAAATAATATGGATTGCAAGTAGATAAAAATAATTTTTTTTAAAAGTGAACGAAAATAACAAAATAAAATAAATGAAAAATAAAATAAACTTTCGAAAACTAAAAGAAAATAAGATCAAAGCAAATTGAAAACTAAATCAATCAACTAATTAAAAATATTTTGGAATTGGCAATTAAAAAGATATGATTGAAAATTATTTGAAAAAGATTTGAAAATTTTTTGAAATGAGGAGAGAGAAAAACAACAAAATGACACCAAACTTAAAATTTTAAAACCAAACACAAATTTTCGAAATTTTAAAGAAAAACAAAAGAACCAAACTTAGAATTTTTAAAAACAAGAAAGGACTAAGAACATGCAAATTCGAAAAATTAAAGAAACACAGGCATGCAATTGACACCAAACTTAAATATGAAACTAGACTCAAATAAAAGACTCTAAACCAACAAAAATAAAACCAATCCTAATCTAAGCAACCAAGATAAGCCGTCAGTTGTCCAAACTTCGAACAATCCCCGGCAACGGCGCCAAAAAACTTGGTGCACAAAATTGCAATCAACAACTTTTGCAACCCCGCACAACTAAACCAGCAAGTGGCACTGGGTCGTCCAAGTAATACCTTACGTGAGTAAGGGTCCGATCCCCACGGAGCAATTGTCAGTCTTTGAAGCAAGCTTATGGTTATCTTTGTAAATCTTAGTCAGGATATCAATAATTATCAAGGTTGATTGTGTGAAAAAGCAAAAGAACATGAAATAAGTACTTGTTCTGCCAGTAATGGGGGAACAGTGGTTGAGGTTTTGGGAGATGCTCCATCTTCTGAATCTCTGCTTTCCTACTGTTCTTCTTCTTCAAGCACGCAAGGCTTCCTTCCATGGCA